>NC_057349.1:74729574-74907074 GCF_016509475.1 Prionailurus bengalensis | reverse complement strand
ATTTTATTTACCAACTGAGAAAACCAACTCTAAATTTTGTTGAACTTTTCTATTTTTTTTAATTCTGTAGTTCATTTATTGCCACTCTGAACATTGCTATCTTCCTCCTTCTACTAACTTTAGGCTTAGCTTGTTCTTGTTTTTATACTTCCTTGAGGTATAAAGTTAGGTTATTTGAGACATTTCTTTTTCCTTAAAGTAGGCATTTATTGCTATAAGCATTCCTCTTAGCATTAATTTTATTGTATCCCACAGGTTTTGGTATATTCCCATTTTCATTTGTTTCAATATACCTTTTTATTTCCTTTTTAATTTTATCTCTAACCCATTTGTTGCTCAGAAGTGTGATGTTTAATTTGCACATATTTGTAAATTTTCCAGTTTTCTTCCTGTTACTGATTTTAGTTTCATACCATTGTGGTCAGAAAACATACTTGATATGGTTTCAATCTTAAATTGGCTGAGACTTGTTTTGTAACTAACATATGATCTATCCTAGAGAATGTTCCATGTGCTCTTAAGAATGTATATTCTACTGCTGTTGGATAGAATATTTTACATATGGTTGTTAGGTCTATTTGATCTAAAGTATAGTTCAAATCCCTTTTTCCTTATTGATTTTATGTCTGAATGATTTGTCCATTTTTAAAAGTGGGGTATGGAGTACCCTGCTATTATTGTATTGTTTTCTATTACTTCCTTCAGATGTGCTAGTATTTGCTTAATATATTTAGATAATCCTATGTTGGGTGCCTATATATTTACAATTTTTATACCCTCTTGATACACTGACCCCTTTATCATTACATAATGAGTTTTGGTTCTTTTTTTAATGTTTATTTATTTTTGAGAGAGACAGAGAGCACAAGCAGGGGAGGGTCAGACAGAGAGGAGGACAGAAGATCCAAAGTGGGCTCTGCACTGACAGCACAGATCCCAAGGCAGGGCACAAACTCACCAACTGTGGTATCATGACCTGAGCTTAAGTCATATGCTTAATCAACTGAGCCACCGGTGCCCCCATAATGAGGTTGTTTAATTTTAAGTCTGTTTGTCTGATATAAGTGTAGCTACTCTGATCTGTTTGGTTTCCATCTGCTTGGAATATTTTTTTTCCATCCCTTCACTTTGCGCCTATGTGTGTGTTTGAGGCTGAACTGAGTCTCTTGTAGGCAGTATATATTTGGGTCTTATGCATTGAGCCAGTATATGCCTTTGGATTGGAGCATTTAGTCCATTTACATTTAAAGTAATTATTAGTAGGTAAGGGCATACATGTTCATTGTTTTGTGGCTATTTTGTAGTTTCTTTATTCTTGTATTCCTCTCTTGCTATCTTCTTTTGTGAATGGATGGATTTTCTGTAGTGGTATTCTTTGTTTCCCTCCTTTTTATCTTCTGTGTATCTACTATAGGTTTTCATTTGTGATTACTCTGATAATTTCCTGAAGCATCTTATAAACATAACAGTCATTTTTTAATCTGATAACAACTTGACTTGAATCACATACAAAAACTCTTTGTATTTGGGGCACCTGGGTGGCTCAGTCGGTTGAGTGTCTGATTTGATTTTGGCTCAGGTCATGATCCCAGGATTGTCAGATAGAACCCCATTTCATGCTCCATGCTGAGTGTGGAGCCTGCCTAAGATTCCCTCTCTCCCTCTGTCCCTCTCTCCCTGCTTACATGGTCTCTCTGTCTCTCTCTCTCTCTCTCTCTAAAATAAAGAAAACAAAAAACTCTAGTCTTTTATCATCCTCCTCCACTTTTTAAGTTTTTGATGTCATTTACATCTTTTTATATTGTGTATCCATTAACAAATTATGATAGCTATAACACATTTGATTACTTGTGTTCTTCAACCTTTATACTAGAATTAAGTGGTCAACATAGAACTGACATTACAGTATTAGAGTGTTCTGAATCTGACTATATCCTTATCTTTCCCAGTGTGTTACTTATTTTCATGTTTCTAGTTATCTCCTTTCATTTCAACATTTCTTGTAAGGCAGGTCTAGTGGAAATGAATTCCCTCAGCTTTCGTTTGTTTGGGAAAGTCTTTATCTTGCCTTTTCTTCTGAAGGACGACTTTGCTGAGTAAAGCATTCTTGGTTGGCAATTTCTTTTTTTCGGTGCTTAGAATATTACCCTATTTTCTCCTGGTCTGCAAGGTCTCTGCTTAAAAATCCACTGAGGGCCAAGTACAGGGGTGTGTGGCTGCACCAGGTCTAAGGGGCCATGTGGTTCATTTTCTCAGGCCATTGCCTTAGGGTCCACAGCATTGATAACTGCATGGTCCTGGGTGGGCACTGCAGGGTGTCTGCTAAGGGTGCAAGGTTGTTTGAGTCCTCAGCAGCCCCTCTACGTACAACGGCTAAGGACTAGGGCAAGCACTGCTAGTGGCCAGAGCCAGTGGTATGTACATGCTCTGTGGGGGCCAAGTGCAGGCGCCTGTGTGATGGCAGGGGCTGGTTTGAAAAACATGTGGTGTCAGGGACCAAAGCAGGAAGCAAGGGCCAAGGCGCACTACTGGTATATTGGCAGCTGCAGGGGCCCTAGCTATTGGCGTGCCCTACTATGGTTGTTGTGTCTTGCCATGGGCACACAGCAGTGGAGGCTGGTGATGGAGGTTGGGCTGGGGCATGCAAATGGAGCTAGCTGGAGGAGCCAGCTCCAGGTAAGGACTGTAGCAGAGGACAGGGCTTGATCGGGGCCCCCACAAGCAGCTGAGGGGATCCTGGCCGTTGGCATGTTTTCCCATAGCTACAGTCTTCTCCCTGGGTGCACGCACATCAGTGAAGGCCAGTGATGGTCGTCAGGCTAATGATGTGCAGGTGCGCAGCTGGAGGAGCTAGCCGTGAACGTGCACACAGTGATGGAAGTCAGCCACTGTGATCTAGGCTGATGTCTTGTACAGGCCTGGGCTGGCTGTGGGTGTGGTTCTTAGGCTCTGGCAGAGTTTGGGGGAGGGAACAGGGAGAAACCTGGGTGGCTGGTGTCAGCCAACGTGAACACCTGTGAGATGAAAATTGGTAAAATCCAGAGAGGATCAGTGGCTGTGCTGGCCACTGTTTTCTTTTTTTTTTCCCCTGTGGTAAAAGCCACTGGGTTTGTCTATGGAGCAGATCACTGGAAACCACGATCATTCCCACTGCATGACTGCTACCGGCAAGCCCTGCTCTTTTCCCTTGGTTCTACCATCTCTGTATATACATCTCAGCTTTGCATGTCCATGGGTGGGGTGAAACTGACCTTTGTGTAGGGCCCTGAAGGCCAGCGAAGGTCTTTGCTCACCCTGTTCTTCCTTTCCCTGCAAGGGGAACTCATTTCTAGCCTGGAAGCTTCTTCTTGGCGTGGAGCAATGGCAACTTGGGGGTGTAATGCCTGAAGTTCCAAAACCTCCCACAAAAGACCACCAGAGTCGTAAGTCAAAGGCAAGCGGCAAGGGTCGTTTATTGCAGGTTCAAAACTGGACCTCTGCGCACTCGTTGCCGGTGACGCTAAGAGGCCACGATCAGGGTTGGTACAGCGTTTTTATAGACAGAGACAAATACCACAGGGGAGGTTTCAAATTATGAGGGGCCTGATTAGTTGATTTTAAAGTAAGGACATTTGTTGTTCTCTGATTGGGTGTCCTTTGTCTGTCCTTTGGCGGGGAGGCTTTGTCCGTTACTTGTGGCGGGAGAAAAAGGGGGAAGGGGGAAGGGGAGGAATGTGTTAAGCAAGCAGGTTTACAGAAGCAAGAAATGCCAGTTAGTTTATGTACAATCACTCATTCCATTACATATCAGACTACATTTAGGAAGTTTCACAACCCATTCTACTACACAGCGGGTTACATTCAGGAAAGGCCTCACAATGCTCGTAGCAAACAGCAAGCAAAACAGACTTCTCAGCAATTGTATTTCTTATCAAAGATCCATAATAAGCAGAAAAGAGAACCTAGCTTTAAACTAAGGCAGGGCTGTCATTTGGATTGTTCCTTTCAGGGGATGGGACGATGTAAGCAAAATCAAGCTGTCCTCCTGCCCATTTTGTGCTGTTTTTGTTTCAGTGTATTGCTGAAGTTCTTAAGTGGCTTCCAGAGCTCTTCCAGATCTATTTTTGTTCATGGATAGCTGCCTAATCTTGATCTTTCTCCGGGGAACAGAGGCTGGGGTCTCCTACTCTGCCACCTTGGCAACATCACTTTCCAATCTACCCCAGGCCTTGTTGCACTTTATTTCTGGATCTATTTCATGTTGTCTTACCATCAACTGGACTTTTAAAAATCAATTAACTAATTAATTCATTTCTAGTATTACCGGATCTGGCCTTGATGCTTGATAATTACTGCTTCTCTGGTTCAGAATTCTGGCTTAACAAAGATTCTTTCTCCTGGCTTAGTACAGTCTCTCTGCTTTTCTACAGCCTCATATAAGTGATTTGGCACCCATACCCAACTATGTCACAAACGGGCCCCTTCTAACACCTCAAGTTCCCCATTCTGCTTCCGTTGTGATGATCCTACAATTTTCTACATGAGAATTAACACTTTGTACTGTGTGACTCTTACCATTTTAGTAAATAATGCACTGTAAGGAATGTTATCAGTTTAAAAAAAAAACACACACAAATAATGAGGTTTCTGGCTTTTTCCCCCCAATACTCCGAGACGTGATCTTCTAATATTGTGACTATAATGACCAAAGATTTTATCAGTTTTATTACTTTTAATACAACCCAACCTCTTTATTCATGCACCAATAGAATTCATAACTACCCATTCTGTGTGGGGTCCCTAGCCTAACAGTGGCTTTGGTATAAACTCTCCAGAAATGAACTAAAATGCCTGGACACATTTCTTGTCACATTTCAGGGCACTGGGGATATTGAGATCTAAGGGGAAATGGTGATCCCCATCATTATTGGCCATGATTAAGACTATATCACTTAGGTTTTTCTCCCCCAGACTTGATTTCCCAAGAGACTCACACCAAAATAGAACAGCTCCCTTTCCAAGGCTAAATCTTATTTGTTATGGAAATGTACTTGGAAAGTTTTAACAATGGAAAGACAAGAAGAGGAGATGCTTCATGAGCTATGGTCAAGGTCTAAGTGATGACTCAACCATGACTTGTTGTGCCTGGAATTTTTTCTGTTAAATTTTAATCCCAAAGTTTGATCAAAACGCTTTACCCATTATTAGGTAGTATGGATCTACATGTTTAAAAAGCCAGGGTCTATTGGTTAAGACAGATTGAGTAAATTAAGCAAATGTAAGGCTAAGAAAAATTGAAAGATAAGATGGCATTTGTCCTCAGATTAGATGTACTCTGACAGGAGCTATCTATAATTAGCTAATGTGAGAAGCAGTTGCTGGATTTACACATACCTGCGGAATCATTGACTCTCACCATCCTTCTGTGTGGCCTGAGGAGAAGCAAGGATGTGTTCCCAAACGAGATCTGAAAGTTGGGTTCCTCACTGCGGCCATGGTGCAGGCTTCCTTTGTTTGGGGCCTGTTCTCTCAGATTTGCAGTGTTGATGTCCTCCTCCTTTGTGCCAGCACTGGACCTGGGTACTTGCTGCACTTTGGGAGAATTATTTGTTCCCATGCCTGCCTCCCAAATTGGATTGCGAGAGCCACAAGAGCCACAAAACTTTTACATCTCCAGCACGAAGTGCAGCATCTGAAATTTAGATGTTTAATGAATGTTACTGAGAAAATGAAAAGTTCTCCAAAAATGGACTTGAATTAAGGATTCTCTGTCACTCTCATCTGTAGTTTAGAGAAAGAGAAGATGATCAGAAGAAACTGGATTTCCCAACGGAATCACTGAGACTTTACTTAGAACCGTCACAAATAAGTATGTATAAAAAACCTGAAGAGGACATGAGCTCCAGGCAACACAGCTTCGATGAAAACACTGAGCCCCAAGCAGAAAGTCTCTCCAAGACAGGATTCCATAGGACATTGCTGGAGCATAGAGTCCCTTGTAAAGCTGAATTTATAGGAATGTAAATTGAGGCTGATTGGGCAGAATCATTTATGCTCCAAGCTTGGAAGCTTGTGGTAGCATTTTCCTATTATCACATGTGTTTTTATTCTGGAAATAGTGATAAATAACTAATGGATATGAACAAGCCTTCAATAAAGATCTTTATCAGGGTCAGAGTGGTCCTGGGCAAACCACACTTTTAATCACACATCCCATCAGGAAGAGTAAAGTTCCTCCTCCTTGTACATGACCCCTGAATATGGCACTAAATCCATCTTGGGCTTGTAACAACAATGCACTCAATGGAAATGTATTTGAAGTTGGAAGACTAAGGTTTGAAACCAAACTCTACCATTTATTATGTGACTTGAAGCAAGTCACTAAACCTCTCAGAGCCTATGTTCCCTATTCGAAAAGTTGGCCTGACGAAAGTCCCCCGGTTATGAGGCATAAGTGCAGAAATGTATGCGAATGTCTTTAACTGTGGCTTGGCATGTGATGGGCATGCAATAAATAGAGCTAGAATTCCAACTCCATAGATCCAGAGAAATGGTCCCTGGAAATCAGTGTGTGGGTGACATCTGGCAGACATCACCACTTCACTCCCAGGTGCCAGCAGAGGCTGATTTCTTTGCCTCCACAGGACCCCCAGGAGAGGGAATAGACCAGAGACCTCTAATGGCAGCTCTTCTCTCTGTCATTTCCTTTCTGTTCTCATACCACAAGACTCTGACTAGATCCAAGAACAAAGCATCAATTAAACCAGACAGTCTTCATTACATTTAAGTTACCTCCCAGAGGATGAACAAACAAGGAGCGACCACCAGAGGTCAGAGTGAATGGGTGTGCGGAGCTGAGTCCTGGGAGATGGAAACAGCAGGAGCCACTCTGGATTTGGGGCCAATGTCTCTGATGGCAGATGTTTTGGTGTAGCTAGTAAATTGGAAGGTTACCACAAAAACCCAATTTTACCACGAAAATGTCCAATTTTTGTGTGTGAAAAATTAGAAGATTAAGCAAGTCTGGTCCACATTCGCTCCTGGGGATGATTGAGGCCAAGTAGGAGCTAACAATTCAGATGGAACAGGCCCTCTCTCATTTCACAGTTGTCTCCATTCCTCAGTGTCTGCCCTGCATGCGGTCTAAGTATTAGTTTCCATTTGTCACCTCAAATGCATTGCTGTTTCTCTTAGCCAGCTGGACTATTTGCATGTTAGGGAGCTTCCTAAAAAGATGAGGTCAGTTTGCATATTAAAGGAGCACCTGGGTGGGGCCCCTGGGTGGCTCTGTTGCTTAAGTGTCACCTCGGACTTTTGCTCAGGTCATGATCTCCTAGTTTGTGGATTCGAGGCCCACATTGGGCTCTGTGCTGAACACTTGCTCAGAGCCTGGAGCCTGCTTTGGATTCTGTGTCTCCCTCTGTCTCTCTGCCCCTCCCCTGCTCACACTTTGTATCTCTCTCTCAAAAATAAATAAACATTTCAAAAAATAAAAAATAAAGGAGCACCTGTGTGGCTCAGTGGATTATGCTTCAGACTTTTACTCAGGTCATGATCTCACAGTTTGTGAGTTCAAGCCCCACAACAGGATCTGCACTGACAGCCTCCTTGGGATTCTCTCTCTCTCCTCTCTCTTTGCCCCTCCCCTAATCATGTTCTCTCTTTTCAAATTAATACATTTAAAAAAACTTTAAAAAATAAAAATTTTTAAAAAGATGAGTTCAGTTTGCATATTAAAAAGATACTCCTCAAAGCAGAAGGATTTGTTTTTCTGAGAGAAAAATGAAGTGAAAGAGTAAAAGAGATCTTGAAGTAGAAAGAACAGCTAAGAGGTATAAAATAGTTCAAACTAAACATTACAAAGATTCCAGCTAGGCATGAGCCCTGGAGCCCTGGACAAGGGGAGAGGATATATTCCAGAGACACATTGAGGATAAAATTTAGTGAGCTGGTGACTGAACATGGAGAGTAAATAAAGGAAAGGGATGATTTTAGAGTGCAAAATAGATCAAGGCTATGTACAAGGATATTTATTGCAATGATTTTTATATGGTAGCAGAAAAATCGAAAGCAAAATGAATGCCCATCAAAGCAAAATGGTACCGTGGTATACCTGTACTCTGGGACAGAAGGCCAGCAGGAATAAGTCAGATCCAAACCAGCTGCCTGGGAGGGAGTTCCTTAAAGTATAGTTAAGTGAAATACCCTGAAGAACATATTAATAATGATTCCACTCATATAAAAGCAACAACCAAAGACCTAAATATGTATACATATGCAGATATGTATATATCCAGAGTCATGTATGTGTGTGTAGGATTATGTGAACAAGTGGAGGAGACAGGAAGTAGGAGACAAGCAAAAAAAAAAAAAGAAGAAGAAGAAGAAAGGAAATCTGTATTACAAAACATCTTTGAATTGTTGAAGAACATATATGATTCCATTGTTGTCAAATTGCATGGATATGTGTAACCATACAAAAGATGCATGAAATGGTTATTTGGAGTTTGAGGAACTCCAACTGTTGTTGATTTTCTTGTATTGTTATAGATTATTTATAAAATTGGCATTAAAAAGCCCACAATATATGAACCTAAAACTGCTTAAAACTGAAAGTTTATTAATTTTTTAAAAACCCACAATAGATCCGTTTTCATCATAGACATGCACAAATGAAGGTATGATTCTCAGTCATTCAACATTCCCCTCGTATTAGGTGTGAATCCCACCATGGCTATTTACCAGCTGGATGAACTCAGGCAGTTTACATAATCTCTCTCTCTCTCAGCCTAATTTGTCTTACATGAAAAAGGGGAACAATTCTCTCAACCCTGAAAAGCTGTTTGTTTATAGGATCAACTAAAAGAATATTTATAAGTGCCTGGCCCACAGTAGGCTCTCCTCAGATGGCAGCTACTATTTTCAGTGCTCTTAGAAAACACTCCCTACCCAACTCACAAGGGTGACGTGATTGATTTCATCCATGGCCTTGAGTTCCTCCCTAACTAACCTCCACTGATACTTTTCAGTCCAGTTCCGGGGGTAATGGTCCCTCCCCTTTTCTCTAGACTTTAATCTGTTACTTGAGGCCAACGAAGGAATTCTGGGCCTCTGGCCAGTGAGCAGGCATCAGGGCTCACATGTAGTTTCTTCCTCATCCTATTTTTAACTGATCTGACTTCTTTTTTTTTAGAACTTACCCTTAAATTCAAAGTAATTTTCAAAACTCCTGTCCACATTTAACAAGTAATAGCCTGTTTTTGCAAGTTGTGCCACAATGTAAAGAAAAAGGCTAAACAAAAGTGGGATTTGTGTGTGACAGCATTACAAAGCGCTAGATAGTTAGCTAATGGGTTTACAGAGCTTTCCTCCCTCCCAGCCCTACCAAAATAGAAGAGAAATAATTTGAACTTTTGTTGCAAATATGGTCATATTACTTTGGAAGAATTAAAACTACCTTATTTTTTGCATATTTGTTCAGTGTCTACACTCTTAGAGAAACCAAAGATACTGAGATATTTCAGATAAAGCTGTACAAAGTTGGTACTGAAGCTGCTTAAGAATTTCAGTGTTTTTTTTTTAAGTTTTAATTTGTTTATTGGGGGGGGGAGGGGCAGGGGCAGAGAGAGAGGGAAAGAGAGAATCCCAAGCAGGCTCTGCACTGTCAGCACAGAGCCCGACACTGTGCTGTATCTCACAAACCTCGAGATCATGGTCTGAGCAGAAATCAAGACTCAGACACTTAACCAACTGACCCATCCAGATGCCTCAAGAATTTCAGTTTTGTTTTTAGCTGAGAAGTTACACATAAGCCTGGATAACACCTAACCATTCAATTTGCTGGGTTCCCTGTCTTGTTTCTAAAATATATAATTGATATAGGAAAAATGTATAAATAAGTTTATAAATGTAAGTCTAAGTCAACTGAATGTTTCCCTCAAAGTTTGGTTCTACAGCACACGATATATTAGAATGAGTCTGTCCTGGCCCAGAGCTTTTCAAAAGGAACAGCAGGGCCCTTTTATAACCAGGAGTTAGACTTCTGGGATTTCTTGAAGTTGATTTCTTTCCTATTCTTTTTTTTTTTTTTTTTTTTTTTTTTGTGAGAGAATTTTATTTCTGAATGGAGTTTCCTTCTTTTTGTGTCTAAATTCCACTTTAGTCTTCTTTACAACAGAATATTTTAAATATGTTAGAAAACCAAGCCTTTAGTTGTGGCCACTTATGGGTAAAAATTCTATTCCCTTTGGTTTACCATGATTAATATAAAGACAGAAACCAATACTTCCTGTTTTTATACTGCCTTGGACATTGTTCTAGAGCAGGGTTTCTAAATCTTGGCACTCTGACATTTTGTACTGGATAGTTCTTTGTCAGGGGATGGGGTGGGGGCGCTGTCTTGTGCATTAAATAATGTTTAGTAGCATCAGCCCTGACCTCTACTCACTAGAGGCTAATAATAAATACACCACCAACCTCCCACCCCCACCCCACCACCAGTTGTGACAACCAAAAATGTCTCTAGTTATTGCCAAATGTCCTTTGAGGGGCAAGATCACCCCTGGGTTAAGTAACCACTCCCTGCTCCAGACATTTTTACACAAGTCATTTTATTTACTCTTTACAGCAGAGACTGAGAGAATTCATATAATTTTCCCAAGGTCATACAGTGGGTTAGTGAGTGGGTTTCTGGGACTCGTGTTTCACTTGGTATAATTCCACAGCTCCTCCTATTTTAGAAAGCATGCTGAAGAAAAAAAGAGAGGAAGAAACCTGACTTAGGTTCAACATTTCTTAAAAGGTAAAGGTTATTCTGAGTGTTTTTCCTAATTCTTTGCACATCCCCAAATCTCATCCTTGTTCCCAAGGGTGGTTTTAGTTGCCACCAACCCCCAGTCCTTCCTTCCAGCAAATCCTTCATTTTCTGAGAGATCAAAGGTGTCTGACATAGGATTTTGTTTTGTTTTGTTTTGTTTTCTGCTTTTCCCTCTTCACCTCAAAACTCTTGTGTGATGATTAATTTTACATGTCAACTTGACTAGGCCATGCTACCCAGATATTTGGTCAAACATTCTAGGTATTTCTGTGAAGGTATTTTTTAGATAAGATTAACCCTTAAATCAGTAGACTTTGAGTAAAGCAGATTGCCCTCCATGATGTGGGTGGGCCTCTGGAAGAAGAGGGGATTCTGTCAGCAGACCACGTTAGGGCTAGAAATGCAACTCTTGTCTGGGTCTCCAGCTGGCCAGCCTCCCCTGAAGATTTGGGATTTGCCAAGCCTCCACAATCCCATAAGCCCCTTCCTTAAAGTAAATATTCCTCTCTATGCGTGTATCCTTTTGATTCTGTTTCTCTGGAGGACTCTGATACATGTCCCTTCCTAAAAAGACCCTTTCACTGAAGCTGCTTTGTATCTAAACCCAAACGCCCCCTTCTCCACGAGGTCAGCACTGCTATCCTTTCTCCCACTCGTGCTGGTATTGCTCTTACCATAAGATGTTTGAAATGTTGAGATTTCTGTCCTGTGAAATAGAGACCTTCTCTATTTCATTGTTACATTTCCAAAATATGTCTAGCACAATAACTTGAATATTGTGGATAATTAAGCTTTATTCATTTGAAATGTCAAAGTTTTTCTCTAGGCCTGAAAACATCTGAAAAAATGCAACAATAAACATTTCCTTTTGATATTGTTAGGCTTAGATGTTTGATATGAACTCTGTCTATTAAAGACACCCTTTTGTGGTAATTTAGTCCTCTTTTCTCTTAAAAACAGTTTTTCAGAGTTGCAATAAAAGAGCAACCCAAATGCAGAAACATGTAGTTTTCTTTATGGAACTTCAAGATCAGAGAAATCATCCTTCAAATCCAAGTCGTGATGAATAGACATGTGCTGAGTGGCTGGCAGACACTTCTTTACTATAAGTTTAACTCCTTCACTCCTACCCATACTGCCTAGAGTGTCCTTATAAAATTTGGGACATTAGAAAAAAAAAGAATCAATTATGTGTTTAGTTAGATTTTTTTTTAAGTTAATACAGAAAAAAAGTGCACCAGGTTCAAGAGAAAGAATGTTTCTGCTGTTAGTGAAAAAGTTATATTGGACAGAATTTTGACCATTAGACTAAAAAGCAGAAAGTGACAAGTTGTTTCTTGTAGACATAACTTTTTTTAATGTTTGTTTGTTTATTTGTTTATTTAGAGAAAGAGAGAGAGAGTGCATCCTCACGAGCGGGCCAGGGACAGAGAGAGAGGGGGGCAGAGGATCTAAAGTGGACTTTGTGCTGACAGCAGAGAGCCCAATGTGGGGCTCAAACTCACAAACCCTGACACCATGACCTGAGCCAAAGTTGGACCCTTAGCCTACTGAGCCACTCAGTCACCTCTAGACATAACCTATTTTAATAAAGTGGCATCTTTTTTCTACAACGGTAAAAATCGAGCACATCCTTTAGAGGCTTCAGCAAACCTGAAGGGTATAGGAAGCTAAGCCACAAACAGTGCCTCTTGTGAGTCCATTTATGACTCCTAACTCCATCCCTTCCAACCAACTGATGGGCTTAAACACACAATGTTGGAGAAGAGGTTCAAAATGTATATTCCCCAGGTGCCTGGGAAGCTAAATCTTGAGCATATGATTCTTGCTTTAGGTTCAGGTTATGATCCCAGAGTGTTGGGATTGAGCCCTGAGTCCAGCTCCATGCTAAGTGTGGAGTATGCTTGAGATTCTCTGTCTCTCTGTCTCTGTCTGTCTCTCCCTCTTCACCTCTACCCAATTCCCACACTGCTTCTCTAAAAATAGAATAAATCTTTTAAGAAAAAGTATATACCCTTTCACATCAATTGCACACCTGCTAGGGCCAAAGAACTCCATTCCTTGGTGACATTTTTTATTTTATTGCTACAACACATGAGCACCATTTCCACTTATACAGGAACAAATAGGAGTCATGAGAGCTTATTGGATTTGCCCACAGCAAGTAGATGGTGAGTAATGTCAGCCTCCATCTGTGTGGCTGTGAGGTTTTTGCCTTTATTTGCTCCCCAAAGGCAGTTCAGCAAAGTGCCTAAGGAAGCAAGCAGGTCAGTTCTCCCACCAGTCAAGAACTCAAAGCACTTTTTTCCCACAAATTTTTATTTAAATTTTAGTTAGTTAACATAAAGTGTAATATTGATTTCAGGAATAGAATTTCGTGATTCATCACTCACATATAACACCCAGTGCTCATCCTGACAAGTACCCTCCTTAATGCCCATCATCCATTTAGCCCACCCCCCACCCACTTCCCTCCATCAACCCTCAGTTTGTAATTTATCATTAAGAGTCTCCTTGGGTTCCTAGGTCACTCAGTTGGTTGAGCATCTGACTCTTGATTTTGTCTCAGGTCATGATCCCAGGGCCATGGGATTGAGCCCCTCATTGGGATACCTGTTGAGCATAGGGCCAGCTTAAGATTTTCCCTCTCTCTCTCTCCCTCTGCCTCTCTCCTCTGCTCATGCTATCCCTCTCTAAAATTTAAAAAAGAAAAAGCATTTTAAAAAGAGTCTTTTATGGTTTTCTATCCTTTCTCTCTCTTTTCCCTTCCCATATGGTCATCTGTTTTGTTTCCTAAATTCCACACATGAGTGCAATCATATGATGTTTGTCTTTCTCTGACTGACTTACTTTGCTTAGCATAAGACACTCTAGCTCCATCCATGTGATTGCAAATGGCAAGATTTCAGCTTTTGGATTACTAATATTCCACTACACACACACACACACACACACACACCACATCCTCTTTATCCATTCATCAGTTAATGGACATTTGGGCTGTTTCCATAATTAGGCTATTGTTGATAATGCTGCTATTAATCTTAGGTGCATGTACCCCTTCAAATCTGTATTTTTGTATCCTTTGGGTAAATACCTACCAATGCAATTGCTGGATTGTAGGATAATTCTATTTTTAACTTTTTGAGGAACCTACATACTGTTTTCCAGAGTAGCTGCACTAGTTTTCATTCCCAACAAGAATGTAAGAGGGTTGCTCTCTCTCTACATCCTCACCAGCATCTGTTGTTTTCTGTGCTGTTAATTTTAGCCATTCTGACAGGTGTAAGGTGGTATCTCACACCTGATTTGTATTTCCCTGATGATGATTGATGTTGAGCATCTTTTCACGTGTCTGTGAGCCATCTGGATGTCTTCTTTGGAAAAGTGTCTATTCATGTCCTCTGCACATTTCTTCACAGGATTATTTGTTTTTTGGGTGTTGAGTTTGATAAGTTATTTATAGATTTTTGGATACCAACCATTTATAGGTCATTTGCAAATATCTTCTCCCATTCTGTAGGCTGCCTTTTAGTTTTGGTGATTGTTTCCTTCACTGTGCAGAAGATTTTTATCTTGATGAAATCCCAATAGTTCATGCTTGCTTTTGTTTCCCTTGCCTTTAGTGATGCATCTAGTAAGACATGTCTAGTAAGAAGTTGCTATGGCCAAGGTCAAAGAAGTTGTTGCCTGTGTTCTCCTTTAGGATTTTGATTGTTTCCTGTCTCACATTTAGGTCTCATCCATTTTGAATTTATTTTTGTGTATGGTGTAAGAAAGTGGTCCAGTTTCATTCATTGTCCAGTTTTCCCAACACCATTTGTTGAAGAGACTTTTTTCCACTGAATGTTCTCTCCTGCTTTGTCGAAGAATAGTTGACCATATAGTGTGGGTCTATTTATGGGTTGTTTTTTTAAATTTATTTTAGAGAGAGGGAGAGCATGAACAGAGGGGAGGGGCAGAAGGTGAGAGAGAGAGAGAGAGAGAGAGAGAGAGAGAGAGAGAGAGACTGACAGAGAGAGTAAAAGAGAGAGAGAAAGAAAGAGAGAGAATATTTATTAATCAGTCTCCATGGTCAGTGCAGAGCCCAACACTGAGCTTGATCCCATGACCCTGGGATCATGACCTGAGCCAAAATCAAGACTTAGATGCTCAACCAAATGCGACACCCAGGTGCACCTATTTCTGGATTTTCTGTTCTGTTCCACTGATCTATGTGTCTGTTTTTGTGCCGCTATCATACTGTCTTGATGACTACAGCTTGGCAATATAGCTTGAAGTCCAGAATGGGTATCCTTCCAACTTTGCTTTTCTTTTTCAGAATTGCTTTGGTTATTCAGAGTCTTGTGGTTTTATCCAAATTTTAGGATTGTTCTAGTTCTGTGGAAAATGCTGGTGGTAATTTGATAGGGATTGCATTAAATGTGCAGATTGCTTTGAGTAGTCTATATCCTTTAACAATATTTGTTCTTCCAATCCATGAGCGTGCAATGCTTTTCCATTTCTTTGTGTCCTCTTTAATATCTCTCATAAGTCTTCTAGAGTTTTCAGAGTACAGATCTTTTACCTGTTTGGTTATGTTTATTCCTAGGTATCTTATTGTTTTTGGTGCAATTGTAAATGGGGTTGATTCCTTGATTTCTTTCTCTGTTTCTTCATTATTGGTATATGCAGCAGATTTCTGTACACTGATTTTATATCCTGGGATTTTGCTGAATTCATGTATTAGTTCTAGCAATTTTTTCATGGAGACTTTTGGGTTTTCTACGGAGTATTGTGTCATCTGCAAATAGTGAAAGTTTGACTTCTTCCATGCCAGTTTGTATGCCTTTTATTTCTCAGAAAATGAGTTTTAAAACAGTAACATGTTTAGGGAATTATAAGAAGCTTTTAAAAACTCAGTGGAGACTTGCTACTGATGCTTTTAAAAAGTTTTTAGCAATGTTTAGAATGCCCTAAATTGAAAAGAAAAAAAAATTGCCCACAATAACAAAAACACCAAAGTCGCATCACTTTCATTTTTATGTTTGACTCTGGCTCTGTATTCCTTGTCTATATAGATTTATAATTTTTTCTAACATTTTGTTATATATCTCTATCCATCTTTTTTAAAAATGCATTTCAAAGTAAGTTGCAGACTTCAGTATACTTCACCAAGAACAAATGGAATTTATTATAGGTATGTGTGGCTGGTTCGACATTTAAAAACCAGCTAGTGTAATCCATCACATCAACAGGATAAAAAACAAAAGTCATATGATCATATTAATAAATGATGAAAAAAGCATTTGACAAACTCAAATGCCAGTTCATAATAAAAACTCCCAACAAACAAGGGATACAGAGGAACTTCCTTAACTTGATAAACAGCACCTACAAAAAAATGCTTTGTCCCATAAAATCAGAAACAAAACAAGGATGTCCCCTCTCACCTCTCTCTCCTATTCAACATCATACTGGAAGTTCCAGCTAATGCAAAAAGATAAGAAAAGAAACAAAATCCAGATTATATAGGAAGAAATAAAGCTGTCTTTTTTCACAGGTAGCATTAATGTCTATGTAGAAAATACCAAAGAATCAATTAAAAAAAAAAACCTGCTGGAACCAGTATGCAATTTCAGCCAGGTTGCAGGATACAAGATCAATAGTCCAAAGTCAATTTTCCTATATGCCAGCAATGAAGAATTGGAATTTCAAGTTAAAAATAAATACCATTTACATTAACACTAAAAAAAATTTTAATAAATACTCAAGTATAATCTAACAAAGTATGTGTAAGATCTATATGAGAAAAACTATGAAATTCAGGTGAAAGAAATCAAAGAATATCCAAGTAAATGGAGAGATATTCTATATTCATGGATAAAAAGACTCAGTATTGTCAAAATGTTCATTCTTCCCAACTTAATTTATAGACTCTACACATTCTCAAAATCCCAGAAAATTATTTTGGTGGTTATGAACAGACTGATTCAAAATTTATATGGAAAGGTGAAACACCCATAATGGCCAACACATCACTGGCAAGGAACAAAGAGGAATGATACTACCTAACTTCAAAACTTAATATAAAGCTATGGTAATAAACACAGTTAGGTATTAGTAAAATAATAGACCAATAGAATGAACAGAGTAGTTTAGAAATAGACCCACACAAATATAGTCAGCTGATCTTTGACAAAAGAACAGAGGCAATTGAGTGGCGAAAAGGATCGTCTTTTCAATAAGTGGTGCTGAAACTACTGGATATCCACATGAAGGATACCCTTCACAAAAATGAACTCCAAGTGGATTACAGATGTAAAATGCTAAGCCACAAAACTTCTGTAAGATAAATAGGAGAAATCTATGTGACCTTGGATTTGATGATGACTTTTAGATATAATACCAAAACTATGATCAATGAAAGGAAAAATTGTCAACTTGTATTCCATTAAAATTTAAAATGTCTGCTCTGCAAAGGACACTGTTAATAGAACGAAAACAGAATCAACAGACTGGGAGAAAATATTTGCAAAGTACATATCTGACAAAGGGTTGGTATCTAAAATATAGAAAGAACTCTTTTTATTTAAGTTTATTTATTTATTTTGAGAGACAGTATATGTGTGTGTGAGCAGGTGAGGGGTAGAGAGAGAGGAAGAGAGAGAGAATCCCAAGCAGGCTCTGTGCTGTCAGCACAGAGCCCGGATGCAGGGTTCAAATTCACAAACCACGAGATCATAACCTGAGCTGAAACCAAGAGTCAGACACTTAAACCACTGAGTCACCCAGGTGTTCTAGAAAGAACACTTAAAGTTCAATAAGGAATTAAAACATGGGCAAACAACTTGGACAGACACCTCACCAAAGAATACATACAGATGGGAAATAAACATATGAAAAGATGCTTAACATCAGAAGTCATTAGAGAATTACAAATTAAACTAGCCACTACATACCTACTAAAATGGCTAACATCCAAAGCACTGGCAATACCAAATGCTGAATTGGGTGTGGAGCAACAGGAACTCTGCCATTGCTGGTAGGAGTGCAAAATAGTACCACTACTTCAAGAGAGTTTGGCAGTTTCTTACAAAGATAAACATAGTCTCCATAAAATCTAGTAATAGTGCCCCTAAGTATTTACTAAATGACTTGAATATATATATCCATACCAAAACCTGCATGTGAATGTAGCAGCTTTATTCATGATTGCCAAAAATTGGATGCATCCAAAATGTCCTTCAGTAAGTGAATGCATAAGCAAACTGTTGTACATCCAAATAATGGAACATTATTTTGCAATAAAAATAAACTATTAAACCATGGTGTTGGTAAAACTGGACAGTGAATGAAACTGGACCACTTTATTACACCATGCACAAAAATAAACTCAAAATGGATGAAAAACCTAAATGTGAGACAGGAAAGCATCAAAATCCTAGAGGAGAACACAGGTAACAACCTCTTTGACCTCAGCCATAGCAACTTCTTATTAGACATATCACCAAAGGCAAGGGAAACAAAAGCAAGCATGAACTATTGGGACTTCATCAAGATAAGAAGCTTCTGCACAGTGAAGGAAACAATCAACAAAACTAAAAGGCAACCTATAGAATGGGAGAAGATACTTGCAAATGACATATCTGATGAAGGGTTAGTATCCAAAATCTGTAAAGAACTTATCAAACTCAACACCCAAAAAACAAACAACCCTGTTAAGAAATGGGCAAAAGACACTTTTCCAAAAAAGACATCCAGATGGCTAACAGACACATGAAAGATGCTCAGCATCACTCATCATCAGGGAAATACAAATCAAAACCACAGTGAGGTACCACCTCACACCTGTCGGAATGGCTAAAGTTAAAAGAGATGTTGGTAGGATGCATAGAAAGGGGAACCCTCTTCCACTCTTATTGGGAATATAAACTAGTGCAGCTGCTCTGGAAAACAGTATGTAGGTTCCTCAAAAAGTTAAAAATAGAACTACTCTATGATCCAGCAATTTCACTACTAGGTATTTACCCAAAGGATACAAAAATACAGATTCAAAGTGGTACATGCACTCCAATGTTTATAGCAGCAATATCAATAATAGCCAAATATATATACATATATATACAAATATACATATATACACACACACAATTATAATTTATAAATTACACACACACACAATGGAATATTACTCAGCCATCAAAAAAGAATGAAATTTTGTCATTTGCAACAATGTGAATGGAGCTAGAATATATTTTGCTAAGCAAAGTAAGTAAATCAGAGAAAGACACTATATGATTTCACTCATATGTGGAATTTATAAAACAAAACACAAACATATAGGAAGGGGTGAAGATAAGAGAGAGAAACGAGCCACAAAAGACTCTTAATAATAGAGCAACAAATTGAGGGAAGATGGAGGGAGGTGGGTGGGGGATGGGCTAGATGGTGATGGGTACTAAGGAGGGCACTTGTTGTGATGCACACTGAGTGTTGTATGTAAGTGATGAATCACTGAATTCCACTCCTGAAACCAATATTGCACTTTATGTTAACTAACTAAAATTTAAATTTTCAAAAATTGCATTGTTTGCTGCTTTATTATTAAATTGTAAGAGTCTTTCATATATTCTGTATTCAAGTCCTTTTTCAGGTATACATATTGTGAACACATTCTTCCAGCTTCTGGAGCACCTTTTTCACTACCTGAATAGTACCTTCTGATGAGAAAATTTTTAAATACTGATGAAGACCAATTTATTAATTAAACATTTTTGTGGTTTGTGCTGTTTGTGTCCTATTTAAAAACTCTTATCTCAAGATAGTTTCAGCTTTCAAGTTGACATTTGATATCCCTAGAATTGATTTTTTGTGTATGGTGTAAGATAAGGGTCAAGTTTTCTTTATCACATCAATGTCTAATTGCTCTAGTATCACTTATTAATAATACCATCCTTTCCCTTTGAAGAGCATGAATATCTTTTTAGTAAATAAAATGAACATATATACCTGGACTTATTTCCAGGCTGTTAAGTTCTGTAGATCTGTTTGACTATATTTATGCCAATATCATGCTGTCTTAATTACCAAAGCTTTAGGGTATGTTTAAAATCTGTTAGTGCCAGGAGGCATCTGGGTGGCTCAGCTGGCTAAGTGTCCGACTCTTGATCTCAGCTCAGGTCTTAATCTCATGGTCATGAGTTCAGGCCCCATGTAGGGCTCTGCGCTGGGCATGAAGCCTACTTAAAAAAAAAAAAAATCTGTTCGTATAGGTCTTCCAATGGGTTTCGTTTTTTTGTTTGTTTGTTTAGATTGCTTTTAGCTAGTCGAGGTCCTTTGCAATTTCAAATAAATTATTGGTTCAGATTAATGATTTCTATCACACACAAAAATTAAGCCTGCTGGGATTTTGATTGGAGTTGTGTTAAATCTATGGATCAATTTAGGGAGAATTCATATCTTAATATCACATCAATGGTGTATCTCTCCATTTATTTGGGTCTTCTTTAGTTTTTCTGAGCAATGTTTGATAGTTTTCACTATACAGATCTTGCATATTTTGTTAATTTTCTAATTAATTTCCCTAATGACTTCTCCTTTGGCCAGTAAACAATTTAGAAATGTGTTGCTCAATTTCCAAACATTAGGGAGATTTCTATATTTTTGTTACTGACATCTAGTTTAATACTATTGTGGTCACAAAATATATTCTGGGTGACTTTGGTCCTTTGAAATTTATCAAGACTTGCTTTATAACCCAGAATATGGTCTACTTCAGTGAATGATCTTTGTGCTTTTATTTGTTTTAATTTTTATTTTTTAATTAAGTAGGCTCCACACCCAACATGGGGCTCAAACTCACAACCCTGAGATCAAGAGTCGCATATGTACATTTAAATAGTATGTATTCTTTCTTCTTTTTCATAGTTGTTGGCTATAATAAACTATAAGTAATTTACAAATGTCTATTTAGGTCAGATTGTTCATATCTTATATATTGTTACTAAGTTTTGTTTGTCTTTTCTACCCCTTACAGAAAGAAATATTTTTAAATCTCCAATTCTAATTGTGGATTTATCTACTTATTTCTGTCAATTTCTGCTTTCTATTTGAAGGTATACTATCAGGCACATACACATTAAGGATTATTATATCTTCCTATTAAATTGACCCTTTTATCATTATTAAATGCCCCTCTTTATATCTGATAATACATTTTGCCTTAGAGTCTACTTTGATACTATATCCACAGCTATAATTTTTTTTTTGATTCATGGTTTCTTTCTCAAAAGAGAGGCCATGCCTTCTCCATCAGTTTATTTTTTTATATTTAATATAATTTATTGTCAAATTGGTTTCCATACAACACCCAGTGCTCATCCCAACAGGTACCCTCCTCAATGCCCATCACCCACTTTCCCCTCTCCCCCACCTCCCATCAACCCTCAGTTTGTTCTCAGTATTTAAGACTCTCTTGTGGTTTGCCTCCTTCCCTCTCTGTAAATTTTTTTTTCCCCTTCCCCTCCCCCTGGTCTTCTGTTAAGTTTCTCAGGATCCAAATATGAGTGAAAATATATGGTATCTTTCTTTGCCTGACTTATTTCACTTAGCATAATACCCTCCAGTTGCATCCACGTTGCTTCAAATGGCCAGATTTCATTCTTTCTCATTGCCAAGTAGTATTCCATTGTATATATAAACCACATCTTCTGTATCCATTCATCAGTTGATGGACATTTAGGCACTTTCCTTAATTTGGTTATTGTTGAAAGTGCTGCTGTAAACATTGGGGTACAAGAGCCCCTATCATACCTATAATTTTTATAAATGTAACCTTAATTTTTAAGCTTTCTTACGTTTAGTGTTTACATGGTCTACAGTATTTATGTTTTCATCATTTTACTTTCAACTGTTCTGTGTCTTAACATTTAAAGTTTGTGTCTTACAAAAATATTGTCGAATCTGGTTTTTTACTCAATCTAATCATATCTGCCTTATAGTTGGAATGGTTAGTCTTTTCATATTTAATGTAATTACTGATCTGATTTTAAGCCTACCTACCTTCTCAGTGTTTGTTTTTACTTGTTTCATATGTTCTTTTGTCTTTGCTCCTCCTTTGCTGGCTTCTTTTGGACTGTCAAAAATTTCCCTCCTATTTTGTCTATTCTATTATATTATCTTGTGATGTTTTGATGATTCAGGGAATAAATTAGTAATTCAAAAAGCTTGTGCCAAAATTCACAGTCACAGGACTTACCTTTAAACTTTTGCATTGTAGTTATCATTTTCGCCATGTGACACTGTTTGGTTTCCTATTACAAAGTATGTGTGGGTGGTACATAGGTATAGATATGTGTGTTTGTATGTGCATGTGAATGGGTATGTGTTGTGCATATGTGTGTTCAAACACGTATGTGTGTACCTGTGCCTGAGTTTATAGTGTGCCATGTGAATGTTGTCTTTAATTCTTAAGTAAATAAGTGATGAGTTTAAAAAGCATATTTCCTAATTCAATGATATCTCTTCATTAATTTCTGAGTAGAGTGAAGTAATCGGTAAATGCCAACATAATGGTCTATCAGGATAAAGGGTTCTGTCAAACCGTTTTAACTTGTTAGCCAGAATTTAATTCAAGCATTAGAAGAAAAAAGTTGTATGTTCATAAACAATCTCAAGGGGCAGATATGAATGATGTCCTAATATAATTCAGTATACATTTCCATAAAAACTTACGACAATAAAATTCATGAAAGCCTTAGAGGATGACGTCAGCCCCTTCTGACATAGGAGAAACATTTATTATTTTGTCTTCATGTTGACTCTTTTTTCCCAATAATTTCTTAAGGAAATTCCTTCCTCTCTCCCTCTCTGGTAATGTGATGAGACTTTGTTTTGGAAAGCTTCAGGGGAAGAGAGATTTTGGGAAAGGTTTGGGGCACTCTAGAGGAACTTACTTCCCTTGGCGATTGATCTGATCAACACTTGCTGCACACAGGTATGATGCAAGTCTGTGCATGTGTGGGGATTATGTTTAACCAAGTGTTTGTTCACTGAAATGGTGAAATGAAATTTGGGGGAGTTTTGAGAAATAATTTGTGCAATATAATTGTAACAAAGGTCTATTTGATGAGACTAAGGTCTTCCCTAGCAGCAGAAATTATATTAATTTCTTTTACTTTGATTTGACGCTGTGATATAGACAAAAAGATATATTCATTCGCTAGATTAATCCACAATTTTTAAATACTTATAATGCTAAGTATTCTGCCAGGTCCAGTGGGTAATCTGAAATGAAACAGTCCAAATTACTACTGCACAAAGACACAGTCAAGTAGGGGGAGCTATAGTATGAACACAAATAACCACAGGGTAAGGTAGGAAGTGACATGAACCTTAAGTTTGAACAAAGTGCTGAGGAAGTTCAGGCAGAAAAGATTATTTTCAACAGAGGCTAGGATAGATCAAAGAAGTCTTCATGAAGGAGGGGATATTTGAAATGGGCCCTAAAGGATCAGTAAAATTTTATAGGTACCATTAAATTTGATAGAATCTGATAGGGGCATCTGGGTGACTCAGTTGGTTAAACATCCGAATTCAGCTCAGGTCATGATCTCATAGTTTGTGGGTTGAAGCACCTTGTCGAGCTCTGGGCTGACAGCTCAGAGCCTGGAGACTGCTTCAGATTCTGTGTGTGTGTCTCTCTCTCTGCCCCTCCCTCACTTGTACTCTGTGTGTGTGTCTCTCTCTCTCTCTCAAAAATAAATAAACATTTTAAAAATAGAAAAGAATCTGATGACATTGAAGGTATTATTAGAGGTAGACACATGGCCAAAGGTGTAGTGATGGATTTAGGGAAAAAGGAACAATTCTGTTTTGTTGGTATATAAAGTACAAGTAAGAAAGTAGGAAAAGATAACTCAGAAAAAGATAAGATGGGCCATAACCAAGGGAGTATTAAATGCCAACCTATCATTATTACTAATTGAACAATCAACTTTTTATAATTTCCCTTACCATGTGTTAAAAATAGGAATAGCTGCTATGTAGACATATAGAAGAATGAAACATGGTCTATATGTGTATAGGAAATAAAACACAATTCCCCCAAATTTAAATTGTCCTATTCTTTTCAACTTTATAAATATTCTGGTTTTTTAAAATGCTTTGTAGTGGCACCTGGGTGGCTCAGTCTGTTGAGCATCAGACTCTTGATTTTGGCTCAGGGCATGATCCCAGGGTCATGGGATCGAGCCCGGCATTGGGCTCCACACTGAGCATGGAAACTGCTTTGGACTATCTCTCTGTCTCTCCCTATGCCCCTCTCCCCTGCTTGCATAGTGCACACGCTCTCTCTCTCTAAAAAAAAAAAAATGCTTCGTTTATATTTATATTCAGTTATATTTAATGTTGTATTATATTATCTTTACCTATCATTTACAATGGCGCTAATTCAAAAGCGGGTTCAAATAGCAAAGTAGTTTTCCATTGACCTGCCTATGGTCAGTAACCCCCGCCTATGGTACCTCTTACTGAGCTTCAGTCTGCCAAGATCACAGAGATTTCTGGTCTTTGTTTTCTTCTAAGTTTTAAGCATTCAGAACTTCATGAGCCAGCTATAGTAGCCCGTCTTTAACATTAAACATTGAGCACATCTATGGCCACTACTTAATAACTCGCCTGGTTTGGACTTTCTATTCTATACTCTCCCTAGTTCCAGTCTGTGGTAGGTGGAATTTGGTTCTCTAAATTCCTGACCCCTGGTATATGTACACTTTCTTCCAGTTATTCAATCAAACACTAATCTAGGTGTTGCTATAAAAAGAATTCTGCAGATGTAACTTAAGGTCCTAAATCAGCTGACCCTGAGATGGAAAGATTGTCTGAGTGGGTCTGACCTAATCATATCATCCTTTCAATCTGACTCTAGAGGTAAGACAGGAAGTCAGAGAGAGTTTAAACATGAGAAGAATTTAACAAGGGAGAAAATCTCTGTTGCTGGCTTTGAAAATACAGGGGGTCATGTGACATGGAATACAGGTGGCCTCTAGGAGCTGAGAGTAGCCCCTGGCTGGGAGCCTGCAAGGCAAAAGGGAACCTCTGTCCTACAATGGCAAGAAACTGAATTTTGCCAAAAACTTGAATGAGTTCAGAAGGGAATTCTTCCCCAGAGCCTCCAAACGTGAACTCAGTCTAGCCAATACTTTGACTTAGCCATTGAGATCCTGAGCAGACAACCCAGCCATGCTGTGTCTAGACTTCTGACCCACAGGACTGTGAGCTAATAAATGGGTGTTGTCTAATTTTTGACTTTTATTTTTTTAATATATATTTTATTGAAGTATAATTAGCATACAGTGGTATATTAGTTTCAGGTGTACAATATTCTATTCGGATATGTTTTTTAAATGTTTTTCTTCTAGAATTTTTAAAGGTTTTCTGTCCATATTTACATTTTTATTCACCTGAAATTTGTTTTGGGAAATGATATGAACTAGAGATGGAGGCACTTTTTTTCTCACTATGGAAAACTAGCTATTCCCACACTGTCCCCACTCATTTGCAATGTCTGCTCTGTTATATAATAAGCTTCCATATGGAAGTGGAACTATTTATAGGCCTTCCATCAATCTATTTGTTCTATCCCTGCCCTAGTGTGTTATTCTGTCTTATACCACGATGTCCTAATTACTATAGCTTCAGGATACAAGGTGCATGATATTTTGAAGAGTGAATCCCCCTGTTCTTCTTCAAACATTTTGGCAATTCCTGGCCCTTTGTTCATTCAAATGGACTTTAGGGTAATACTGGTTAACTTTCAGCAAAAAAGTTTTTTTTTTTTTTTAATCAAAAAAGGACTTTGGATTTGGGGAGAACAGATGTCTTTCTGTTATTGAGACTTCCCATCTGTGAGCATTTGTTTTTTTAATTAAAGTTTTCTATTTTTCTCTTATGAAAACCTTACACAGGGGCTCCTGGGCAGTTCAGTTGGTTAAGCCACCGACTCTTGATTTTGACTCAGATCATGATCTCACGGTCATGAGATCAAGCTCAGCATTGGGGTCCATGCTGAGCATGGGGCCTGTTTAAGACTCTCTCTTTCCCCACTCTCTCTATCTAAAAAAAAAAAAGAAAAAAATGCCTTACATCCTTGCAAAAGGTTTATTTCTATATACCATACATGTTTTCTTGCTATTATAAATGACATCTTTAAAATTACATTTTTGAACTATTTGTTGCTTTTTTGTGTGGGGGGGAATATAGTTGGTTTGTGTAGCAATTTACCTGTTGGTTCCTGTGGATATCTTTAGTGGAAAAGCATATAAGTTGAAAATAATAACAGTTTTGTGACTTTATTCCAATCCTTATATCCCTCTTAACTGTATAATATTACTACATATCATGTAGTGTATGGTATAGTATAGTATATGGGATATCAATGTATATGTACATTTGACCTTTGAGCAACATGGATTTGAACTGCACAGATCCACATATGTGCAAATTTTTTCTGATAAATACACTGCAATACTGTAAACATATTTTCTTTCTTATGGTTTTCTTAATATTTTTTCCTCTAGCTTTATTGTAGGAATACAGTATATAATATGTATAGCATACAAAATACATGTTTATTGACTTTTTAGGTTACCAGTAATGCTTCTAGTCAACAGTAGATTATTAGTGCTTAAATATCCAGGGAGTCAAAAGTTATACACAGATTTTTGACTACATGGGGGTCAGCACCCCTAAGCTCCATATGGTTCAAAGGTCACTGCATATACTATATGGTATAGTATACCTATAGCTTTTACTGTATTACTGTAGCTATATTATATAATCATATACCAATTATATAATTAGATATACTAATTATATAACATAATTATATAATATAGCTACGGTAATACCCCAAGACTCTTGCTAACAGATACAACAGGAAGAAAAGATGTCTAACCTATAAAGATCTCTCTGTGATTATTTTTTAGTGATAAGCTCAGGAGCTGATTTAAATAGCCATATTCAATAGTTCACTACTAGAATTAGGCCTGTAAATACATACCAGTATTTTCCCAAAATAAAATTGAATATACTGTTTGTCAGGCAGGATCTATTAGCTTAGGCTCTGCACTGTAAGTCAGTTCTCCAGAAATAGTAATAATTTTGTATTGATCCAACGAACTTTACTGTTAAGTGTTCCTCAGAACCAAAGACATGGTGTTAAATAGTAAGTATAAAAGGATAGTGCATTAGTCTGCTTCCATAACAAAATACCACAGACTGGGCGGTTTAAGCAAATTGCCACAGACTTGGTGGCTGAAAAAATAGACATTTATTTTCCCACAGTTCTAGAGGCTGAAGTCCCAGATCGAGGTCCACGGGGTCAGTTTCTGGTGAGGGCCCTCTTCCCAGCTTGTGGACGGCCACCTTCTTTCTGTGTCCTCACAGTGTGGATAGTAAGCAAGCTCTCTGGTATCTCTGCCCATAAGGATACTAATCCTTTCAGATCAGGGCCCCAACGTTAAGACCTCATTTGACTTTTAATTATTTCCTTACTCAAAATTCAGTCATGTGGAGTTTAGGCCTTGAACAAATTTTAGAGGGATACAAACATTCAGTATAACAGATAACTATTTCAATACCCCCACTTAACTTATTTTTCAGGTTAACTGGTCCTCTCCATCCTCTTTGTAAAAGGTGTACATTCTTATGGCCTGACAACTCGTGGCCTACTAGTATGCCCCACACTGCTATTTCCACATGTTGAATGGTCAGCTTCTTTTTTTTTTTTTTTTTTTTTTTTTTTTTGAGGAGGAGCTCATTTTATTGGGGGGAGAGCACTGCACGTGGCCAACACATGAAGGAAGCCTGGCGGGCACCCTACACACCGCGCTCAAAAAGGGACATGGGAAGTTTTGCTAAGAAAGAGCAACTGGAACATGGGTTCTTCTGGGCGGCTTCCCAGCCTCATCCCTCCGAGGAGTCAGGATGCTCCCGACCGTTTCTTTGAAGGCAGATGTGGTCACTACAAGTAGAGGCCCTCAAGGGTGCCTTCTTGTTTTTTATAAAGAACATTTTCTTTGGATTTTTTAAAGTCTTCATTTGTTACTTTCATTCTGTGTTCTCTCAAGGCCATCAGACCAGCTTCTGTACAGGTCGCCTTGATATTGGCCCCAGAGAGGTCATCTTTAGCCAAGTCGTCCAGGGTCACATCATCAGCCAGCATCATCCTGCTTGTGTGGATCTGAAAGATGCACTTCTTAGTCTTTTCATCAGCCTGGGGGGGACTCATTTTTCCTGTCAATGTGCCCTGGTCTGATAAGTGCTAGATCCAAAGTTTCTATTTGGTTTATGGCCATGATAACTTTCTGGTCACCCCTTGAATCAAATCCATCCAACTGGTTCAACAGTTCCAACATTGTTCGTTGAATTTCTCTTTCACCACTGGAATTTGAATCATATCTTTTTGTTCCAATGGCATCAATTTCATCAATAAACACGATGAATGGCCCATGTTCTTCTGCAACTCGAAACAACTCCCAAACGAGTTTGGGCCTATCACCTAGGTACTTCTGAATAAGTTCAGAGCCAACCACTCTTGGGAAAGTGGCTGAGGTTTGGTTTGCTACCGCTTTGGCTAATAAGGTTTTACCTGTGCCAGTTGGTCCATAGAGAATGACCCCTTTTGGGGGCTTTATACCCATCTCTTCATAATATTCAGGATGAGTGAGAGGAAGCTCCACAGATTCCTTAATTTCCTGGATTTGGTTGTCCAACCCCCCAATATCAGCTTGGGTTTCCTGGGGGCCTTTTCTACTTTCATCACCATGACCAAGGGATCCGTGTCACCCATGAGCACCCCTATTATGGCATGTACCTTGTGGTTGAGCAGGACTGAACAGCCTGGCTCCAGCAGGTCCTTGTCTACAAAGGAAAGAATGCTGATGTAGTGTTCTGAGCCCACAGATGTGGACACGATGGTATGATTGTCATCAATGATCTCTTCCAATATTCCTACCAACATTGGGGTCCCCCTCAAATCATCCACCTTTGATTTTTCCTCCTCTTGCTTTTCTTCTAAAGGCTTCATTTGTTCCTTATTTCTAATGAATTCTTCCTCCATGAGAAGATAGTCTTTAATTCTAACTTGAGTAATTTTAAGTGGCACCGAGTGCGAGGTGTCACCAGTGGCAGCTTGCTGGCAGCATCAGTCCCTTTGGTTGGTACTCTGTTTGGTACAGGAGGTTTTTACTTCTTTCTCTTGTCCTTGTCATCCTTCTTGACACCTCCAGGGCCATGACCACTACTCTGACTTTGACCCATCTTGCTTTGGCCGCTCAAACTGCCCCTACCGGAAATCAATGGTCAGCTTCTTAAGAGTAGTTCTGTTGATTCCCAAACTCATTCATACCTGTTGAACTTGTTATTGTAATTATAGAATTTGATTTGCAAGTGAATAAATATGCATGTGTAAAGAAAAAGTTATCACTTCTGTGAAAACAAAATTATGAATTCCAGGAAAGATTCAGTAGTTTTAAAAATTGTCGTGAAAGTACTTGACAAGACAATGATAAAGGATTAGAAAACAATAAAAATCCAGGATTTGCACCAAATTGTCTCAGAAGTGGCTTTAGTTCTCCTTCCACTTTCAAGAAGCTGAAATTGGATATTGTGACAAATGCATTATACACGTTTATGTAAACATGTGGTCATGGAATCCCTCACATCAGCAGATGCAAAGCATAGATTTCAGTAAGGGCTAACAGATCGTGTGCATTTACACATTTTATGATAAAATACAATGGTAAGGCATATTTTTATTATTTTGAACTGTCTTTAGCCACCAACCACTTTTCCTAATCACTCCAATAAAACTTCTCTTATACTGCTGAGCAGGGCTATATTGGGGCACAATTAGTACACCGTTGACTGACTTAGAATCTAAGCCACAGACAAAAGCCCAGCCTTCAGCACTGTCTGTCTTGTTTGCTTATCTCAGTAGCCAGCCACCAACATGTATAAATAGAGGAGGCATGTATAAGCACTATCAGAATGCTATTCTTTTCACCCATGCCATTGATTTCTAAAGCCAGAGGCAATGAGGTGAATGCCCTGGCAGATACCACTCCACAGAACCCCGGGACAAATAATCCTAGGGAAAAATAATCTCCTCCAGGATACTGCCTTTTCCTTTAGCTGTAGTGATTGAAAGGACCTTAATTTTTTAATCTTTGCACCGGTAGTGCGTCAAGGACAGCACAATTGTAAAAACCAACAGCCCTTCAGAGGTACATCCTACCTTTCATCCAACAAGTTCCTTTTTTTTTTCTACAGATACTTTCCTTTGTCCTCACAGCCCTGCAATGGAGAAAATAGAAGCTAATTAATGATTTCATCTTCAAAAGAGACCTCACCCTCAATAGAACTCAATTGTTTACTTAGATTCTCTTATGAGTCTATCGGTTCCAGTCTTACTTAACTTCCTCCACCAGCCCCACAGAGTCAGAAAATTCTCGGCGTGGTCAGGTTCACCAAGCCCTGCTTATGACCCTCCACATGTTTGCTGCCTGTCCTCTCTCTTCAGAGACGATGTTAAACAGCTGTTGGAGAATTGCATTTCAGCCACCATCCCCTACTTCCATGCCATCCCAGCAGGACTCCCTGTTAATCCAAACAGGACAGAGGTTGTGAGAGTGGGGAGAGCCACTTCAGCTCAAATCTGACAGGGCAATGATTGCCTTGAACTGCTGGCTGGTAAAATATTTAGCTGACCGTGTTTCCAGAGTTTTTTGTGTTATCAGCATCACAATGACAAATACATTAAGTTGACTAAAAGGGCTCTTTGAATTCTCACCAGAATGGGCAAGTTGTATGTAATAGGGAATGATATGAATTTATGTTCATTAAGATTAATCTCTGTGACTGGCTCCATTGGATGGTCTAAGTAAAAATGACACGGACTTGCAGCAGGCATAATTAGAGGGAGGGGAAGACAGCACTGAGAACTTTCTAAACCAGTGTTTATGACAGCGGTAGAACAAAAGATTCTTGGAGCTGGGAGAAACACTGGCATCCATTTAGTCCAAGTGCTTATTTTACAGATTAAGAAATAGCCAACATGTTTCTCATCAGGAACACCATTGTCATTTGGGTGGGACAGTTCTTTGCTCTGAGGGACCATCCCACACATTGCAGGATGTTTAGGATCCCTGGCACCTGCCCACTAAATGTCAGTAGTCTCTACAGTCATTATGACAATCAAGTGCCTCCCACCACAGACTTCCCAATGTGCCTGAGGGGGTTGTGCCTCTCCCTGATGAAAAACCTCTGAGCCAAATTGCTCATAAACAACCAGGAAACGTGTGCTAATGCAAATGATTCACTGATAACACTTCTTAAGATTTAATGTGTAGGAGAATCAACGAGAAATCTTGTTAAAAAGGCAGACCCTGATTCAATAGACTCTGTATTTTTAACCACGTCATAGGTGATGCCAAGACTATCAGTTCAGGGGCACCTGGGTGGCTCAGCCCCTTAAGCGTCCAACTTTGGCTCAGGTCATGATCTCGTGGTTCATGGGTTTGAGCCCCACGTTGGGCTCTGTGCTGACAGCTAGCTCATAGCCTGGAGCCTGTCTTCGGATTCTGTGTCTCCCTGTCCCTCCCATGCTTTCTCTCTCTCCCTCTCTCTCTCTCTCTCTCTCTCTCTCTCTCTCTCTCTCTCAAAAATAAATAAACCATTTTAAAAATTAAAAAAAAAAGGCTGTTAGTTCACATAGCCCACTTTTAGTAACAAGGAACCAGGGATCTAATTAAGAGGATGCCTAAACTGTCTTGGTGTCCTTACTAGTTCATTTCACACCGGGAGTTGTGGCTAAGGAATGCCACAAAAGTGTACCTGCTCTTGGTATTGGCTTTTCAGATCTGCTCTGGCTTTGCCTTGAGGACTCTGCTTTAATTTGTTCCTTCTCCTGGGTGACCTCATGGTAGATGGTCTTTGCCACTCTGCACAGCACCCTTCAGACTATCTTTTTGTTTCCAGAGCCCAACTTTATGTGAGAGCCTCTCTTTGAGTCTCAGCTGCTGCTCCAGGAAGCCCAAATGAGACCAAAAGCAAGGTCCCTGCTTGCTATGTGAGCTGGCAGAGGTGGACGGGGCCTGGGAGAGCCTGAGCTGTTACTTATCTTGGTGACAGAGCCAGCCAGGGCCAGTATTTCCTAACTCTCTGCTCAGAGATCCTCCCCAGTGGCCTATGATCTTGTTTCCCTTGTATTCCTACCATTAAGCAAAACTATGTGTCACTCAGTACACCTGTTTAACTTACCAAGAAAATGCCACCCACTCTGCTTCAGTAAGAAGGTTTCTTATGGGTCAGCTTCCTGGTTGAAGCTCAATGTGGAGAAACATTCTTGCATCATGTAACATATGGCATACTGAAAAATAAGTTCCTGCAGGCACTGTTGTCATTTTTTTCCCCATTCCTGCCACTTGGAAATAGTTGGATCCATTTCCTGCAGTGATAAAGCAATAAGATATAAAGGAACTTAATTGTTATGTATAGAAAATCAGTTCCATATTTTTCACTCCCTTTTCTGGTTCCCTCCATGCCTTTTCAGCCAAAGAAAAAAACTAGAAGGCCATCCATGTGGGTGAGTAGGCACTTTATCAGGAGCAAGGAACTCTGTAACTCCAGAATGTCTGTGTGAGCCTGGGTTCCCCTGAAAGCAGATTAAGGTTTGTGTGGGTTTGTTTGAGAATGGAGATTCCATGGAGCCAGCAGGGCAGCAGGGAGAGTCAGACAATGTGAGGGGAAGCAAAACAAGGATACTTTGTCAAGTTGGCCACTGCTACCTGTGCTGGATGCTGCCTGGGCCATCTGAGAAGGCCTATGAGAACTCTCATCTAGAGGATGAAGGGAAGAAACATTTATCCATCACCTTCCACACCCCATTTGTCGAGGTTGGCCCACAGATGTTGACGCCCCTGAATTTCCAGGTTGTGCAGGTATGAGTGCCCAGGGAGTTCCTGAAGGACCTCACTAAATCAGAACCAGACAAAATGTGTGAGGAGGTGCTGGGACAAGAGGTGGGGTTGAGTGAAATTTTCATTGATTTCTAAGAGGCAATAATCCTTGAGATGATGGAAAACATTTAGGACACCTGTGGGAGTCCCAGGAATTGGAGACATCCCAGTTGAAATGTCTTCGGCTTTCCTAACACAAGCTTTTATCTTATGAGGGCTGTACTTTCTCAAAGTCATACTTCCAACCTGCATGCTGCAAACCTGATTTGTCACAGGAAGGGTCCAAATGAGGAGTCTTACAATTTTGCTCTTAGAGAATTACAGAGTCAGTGTAGACTACCTCCCAAGTGTTTCTCATACTCAACTTTGGGTACAGGAAGACTCGCCATAAAAATGGCTTTTTCAGACTGGATATGCGCACGCAAAAAATCAGAAGAAAACATAGGAGAAAAGCTTCATGACATTCAATTTGGCAATGATATCTTGGTATGACACCACACAGGCAGCCAAAGTAAAGATAGAAGAAAATATTTGTAAATCGTATATCTGATAAGGGCTTGATATCCAGAATCTCCTGCAACTCAACAACAAAAACACCAACAACTCAATTTAAAAATGGGCATAGGGCTTTCATAGATGATTCTCAAAAGATATACAAATGGACCATAAGCATATGCAAAGATGCTGATTGCAAATCCTTAAAAACATGCAAATCAAAACTTCAATGAAACACCACCTCACACCCGTCAAAATGACTGTGGTATTAGTTTGCTAGGGCTGCCATAACAAAATGCCACGACCTGGGTGGCTTAAACAGCAGAAACTTCTTTTCTCAGGTTCTGGCGGCTAGAATTCCCAAGGTATCGGGAGCTTTCTTCTAAGGCCTCTCTCCTTGGCATGCAGGGAGCAGCCTTTTCACCGTGTCCTCACACAGCCTTTCCTCTGTGTGTACACATCCCTGGTTTCTCTCTAAATAGCCTAATCTCTTCTCTCTTTTTTTAATTTTTTAATGTTTATCGATTTTTGACACAGAGAGAGGCAGCATAAGCAGGGCAGATGCAGAGAGAGAGAGAGAGAGAGAGAGAGAGAGAGAGAGACAGAATCCAAAGCAGGCTCCAGGATCTGGGTTGTCAGCACAGAGCTCAACATGGGACTTGAACCCACGAACCATAAGATCATGACCTGAGCTGAAGTCAGACACTCAACCAACTGAGCCACCCAGGTGTCCCCCTAATCTCTTCTTATAAGGACACAAGTCAGATTGGATTAGGGCTAACCCTAATAGCCTCACTTTAATATAATTACCCCTTAAATGCCCCATCTATAAATATGGTCATGTTGGAACCTTAACATATGAATTTGAGGAGGACATGATTCAGTCCACAACAGGTGCTATTGGAAAAACAGAAGATAACAAGTGTTGGTGAGGATGTGGAAAAACTGGAACACTTGTATACAGTTGATGAAAATATAAAATGACACAGCTTCTATGGGAGGCAGTGTGGCAATCTGCAAAAATTTTAGAATAGAATTACTTTATGATCAGGGCACCTGGGTGGCTCAGTTGGTTGGGCGTCCAACTTCGGTTCAGGTCATGATCTCACGTTTCATGAGTTCAAGCCCCGAGTAGGGCTCTGTGCTGACAACTCAGAGCCTGGAGCGTGCTTTGGATTTTGTATCTCCCTCTATCTCTGCCCCTCCCCTGCTTGCACTCTGTCTCTTTCTCTCTCAAAAGTAAAGATTTTTTAAAAATTAAAAAAAGAAAAAGAATTACTTTATGATCTAACAACTCCACTTCTGGGTATATACCCAAAAGAATTGAAAGCAGGATCATAAAGAGACATTTGTCCACACATGTTCATAGCAGCATTATTCACAGTAGCCAAAAGGTAAAAGCAACCCAGGTGTCATCGAGGGATGAATGAATAAAGAAAATGTGATATATACATACAATGGAATATTATTCAGTCTTGAAAAATATTGTTCAGAAAGAAATTCTGACACATGTTACAACACGGATGAACCTTGAGGACATTATGCTGGTCACAAAAAGACAGATACTGTATGATTCCACTTAAGTGAGGCAGTCGAATTCACAGAGACAGAAAGTAAAGTGTAATTACGGGGGCAGGTTGAGGGGGCAGGTTGAGGGGGCAAAGACTGAGGAGTGGTGTTTAATGAGTGTAGAGTTTCAGTTCTCCACGTTGAAAGAGTTCTGGAGATTGGTCGTACAACAATGTGAATGTGAATGCACTTAACACCATTGAACTGTACACTGGTTAAGATGGTAAATCTTATGCATACTTTACTACAATTAAAAATAAAACAAAAAATAGCCATGGAAGTGATAGAGAAGGAAAGCCATCAGAAAATGGGTGAGTGGGCACACGGCTGGCTCAGTCGGTAGTTATGCAACTCCTGATCTCGGGGTTGTAAGTGCGAGTCCTACATTGAGTGTAGAGATTACTTAAAAATTAAAAAAAAAAGATCTTCAGAAGAAGAAAGTGGGTGAGTAGCTAAATGAATGGATGAATGAGAATGAGCAAGTGGAAAATGATAAATCCTTACAAAACCGTTTCATTACTAAATGGAGATGTTTTAAACTACTAAATTTGCTGATACAAACATAGGTATTTCCTTTGTGGTTACCCAGAAATCTGCTGCAAGGCAGGAATGGACTCTAAATCTTGACCTCTTCCCCAGGTTTTGCTCAGTAGGCCATGCAGCATAATGCCTAGAATTAGACAATGAACTTGACGAGCAGTGACATAGAAGGATCCGTAGGGGCTCGGGGCTTCTTTAGCTATTGCTGCCCATTTACAGGATTCTCTTTGGGAACTATTGGCACAGGATTCTAAAGAGCTTTGTCCCACTGTACTTCAATCAGTAATGAGAACAGCATATAGATGTCAACTCAAAAGCTATTCAATCTGGAGATAGTTACACTGGTGGTAGCTGTTAATGCACTAAGTCATACCTCTAATGCTAGAATTATGTTTCCTAACAAGCGATCATCTTTGACATTCACCAGAAACCAAAGTCATGCTTGCATAAGGCCATGAGGAAGTAGGAAATACAAAACCATTGCAAAATTGTTTTGCATTCAGAATAGACTGATTTTTCATTTGGATTTGGCTGATATTCATACCATCTGCCATTTGCCCATACCATGTTATGAACACACTATAATCTTCTCCAAGACATTAAGAGAGTATGGAATTCACTTTAATCGCATATACTAACTTTTATATTAATTTAATTAATTGAATTTTATAAATATGATCAGCAAGGGTTTTTCTTAATGATAAAGTTATTTTATAATGATCACAATAAACATTAGCATTTATGAAGAGTCTAAAGAGATGACCAAGCTCAGAATGAAGGAAGAGAAATTTATTTAAATGACAAAAACTTGGGTTCCTACTACACTCTTATAGTTGATCTATGTTTTTTGTTTGTTTGTTTGTTTGTTTTTTAACATTTATTTATTTTTGAGAGACAGAGAGAGAGCACAAACAGGGGAGAAGCAGAGAGAGAGGGAGTCATGGAATCCGAAACAGGTTCCATGCTCTGAGCTGTCAGCACAGAGCCTGATGTGGGGCTCAAAACCCACGAACAACGAGATCATGACCTGAGCCAAAGTTGGACACTTAACCAACTGAGCCACCCAGGAGCCCCAGTGTTTTAAAGCAGTTATTCCCATTATTTTAAATATTCTTTAGCCATTTAGTGTCAAGAAAGATTAATCTCATTTAACAGAATAAAATGTTCATATAAAATGCAGAGGCACTTGGGTGACTCGGTTGAGTGTCTGACTCTTGATTTCAGCTCAGGTTATGATCCCAGGGTTGTGGGATTGAGTGCTGTGTTGGGCTCTGTGCCGGGTGGGGAGCCTGCCTGAGATTCTCTCTCCGTCTCTGCCCCTCTCCCTCACCCACATTCTCTCTCTCTCCCTCTCTCAAAAAAAAAAATTTTTTTTAAGATTAAAAATAAATAAAATGCTGAACCCAGTTTTATCACCAGTCTTTTTATTTATTTATTTATTTATTTATTTATTTATTTATGATCACTGGTTTTTAAGAGACACAAATAAATAGGATTGAGGATGTACAAATAACAGTAACTATAATGGAAGTGTCTAGAATAATTTTATGTGATAAATGATTAATGAACCTAAGAACACTAACACAGAAAAAATCTGAGAGACAAGATATCCATTTTAAAATATTTTAAGAGTTGCTGGATGAAAGATAAGTTATATTTCCATATATATATGACCACTGGATAAAAAGAGTGGTGTATTACATATATTAATACCTTAGTTGATATAAAGCTAAAAGTTCCCATGGCCAGTAGGATTTTTAAGTCGCATACTAACATCTACAAAATGTAATTTTATGTTTTCAAAGTCTATCATATTTTTTTTAATGTTTTATTCATTTTTGAGAGAGAGAGAGCATGAGCAGAGGAGGGGCAGAGAGAGAGGTGGGGACTGAGAATCAAAAGCAGGCTCTGCCTTGACAGGCTGACAGGCTGTTAGCAGAGCCCAGTGTGGGGCTCAGACCCGTGAACCATGATCATGACCTGAGCTGAAGTCCAATGCTCAACTAACGGAGCTACCCTGGCACCCCAAGTCTATCAGATTTTATCTCAAGTCTCCAATTGCAAGGGAAAAAGTCATTTTAGGGTAAACCAGGTCAGTTCAAGATTCCCCAGAAGGGGGGCACTTTTCCCTCACAGGCACACCAAGCCATGCAGCCCGGCACAGGGCTTAGATAGGGAGTCACACACTGGCCATGCAAAACTGCAAACCATATATGATAGCTGCTGGTGGAGCAGGGAAGCCAGGTGGGCAGAGTCTGGGGACACTTAGCCACACAGTCTTCTTCTCTCAGTCCCCCTCTTGCTTCTCTCAGTTCAGGGGATCGTTATGTATTCAGAGGATGGGAGGAGGCAGGGTAGGGAGGAATTGGGTTGCTTATTCATCCAGATCCTTCTTGAAGAATTTGACATTTGGGAGTGTTGTTTTATTTGAAGTCCCTTCTTTTATTTGAGACAATGGAAGCTTTAGACGGCATTGTAAGTGGCCAAAATGGGTAAGAGTCATGGGGTGAGAGGGATGAGAGGAGAATTCTTCACATGTGGCCACAGCGTTTTATGTTACTACCATTTACAAATGCTCAGTATTGCCAAACGTTGGGCACTTCACATTTAATCCTTATGGTAGATAAGTAGTTAAACATTTTAACTGCATGTTATAGATGATGAAAGTTAGGCTTGCAAGATTTACATCTCCAATAGCACTGTTTTAAAGAATAAAAACTGAGATCTGAAACTATAATTGAGCCAAAGTGAGTTGAGTTAATATTTTTTGTTCAACTATGTGCCAGTCACTGTTGTATATACCAGGAAAGACATCAGCTTTAAACCACTACAGCACTGCCTTAGAACACACTGCATTAGAGAATTGAAAATTCTTGCTCACCAGAGGCCTTTAGGCTAGACTAGAAGACCATGTTGCCAAGATAGTTTCTATTGCACAGTTATCTGTAGCAGTCATTTCAAATAAATAGAATGTTAAGGCTTGAAGAAAATAATCATTTAATCCAACCACCCCCGTGAATTAAAAAGCATAGTTTTACTTTCTAATTCCACAAAATGCTTATTAAACTTTGGGTGCCAGTAACATTTATGGAGCTGCAGTCATGCTGAGACTACAGCAGAAATTTGGTGTGGTCATACGGAGGCTGAGCTCAAAGCCAATGAGAAAGATACCTTTCCCAACGCACATCTCCAATATCTGAACAGTACTGACTGAATTCTAGAGGTGTTTGATCCGCTGCAGGACAATGTACAATCTCATTAAAAAGAAGAATTTATTGGAACATATGAGCAATGGGGATTAGGCATAAGCAAACCGTGGCCCAACTGCCTACTGGTTTTGACAGGTCCAGCCTGACACTCTTTGGGGATGTGCCATGAAAGGCTTGCTGCAATCACACAGTCCTTATGGATGGCACCATGAGCCATGGCTTAGATGGTCCATGGGAGCAATTCTGTGTGGAACTCTTCTGCTCCACCCTCCTATTTCCAGAAGTGAGCGACAGCTAACAGTCACTACATTTACTACCATTGATGCATAATAACACAGGAATGCACCAGGAGATCATTACGGACACTTCTGCTCTCTGCCTTTATACCAGTCAGTGCACTGTTTTGATTATTAGCACATAGAACACTGTTGACTTGAAAACTTGGTATATGCTTTGAGCATTACAACATCATAAAACATAATGGCAAAGTCTCTCTCCCTTCCCTTATGGTATTTCTAAATGTGCCTGTGGGTACATTTGACATATAGCACATTTGCAAGACGTAACAACTACCATTCAATGTAACAAATAACATAGACAACTATATTTGCTTCATCTGCCCATTTGGCTAAAATGTTGCCACTTTGATTTCTGCTTTGTGCTCTTCAGATCCTAAAGTGATGTGTTAAATAGATGACTCCTAAAGGTACATCTTGAGCTTGAACCCTTTGCTGAATTCTAGATTCATATATGCAGTGGCTAATTGACACTTCCTTTTTTTTTTAAATTTTTCTTAAGTTTTATTTATTTATTTTGAGAGAGACAGAGACAGCATGAGCAGGGGAGGGGCATAGAGAGAGGGAGAGAAAGAGAATCCTAAGCAGGCTCTTCACCGTCAGCGCAGAAACTGACATAGGGCTTGAACTCACAAAACCATGAGATCATGACCTGAGCCAAAACTGAGAGTTGGCCACTCAACTGACTGAGCCACCCAGACCTCCTAACATGTCCTTTTAAAGTTAACTCTTGGGAGGGGCACCTGGGTGGCTCAGTCAGCTAAGCCCCTGACTTCAGCTCAGGTCATGATCTCATCACTCTGTGAGTTTGAGCCCCGCATCAGGCTCTCTGCTGACATTGCAGAAACTGCTTGGATTCCTGTCTCCTGCTCTCTCTGCTCCTCCCCTGCTTGTGCTTTCTCTCTCCCTCAAAAATAAATAAAAACATCAAAAAAAACCATTTTTTAATAAAAAAAAAAAGTTACTCTTGGGCCCCTGAGTGGCTCAGTCAGTTAAGCATCCAACTTTGGCTCAGGTCATGATCTCACAGTCAGGTCTGAGAGTCCCAGCCCCATGTCAGGCTCTGTGCCCACAGCTCGGTGTCTGGAGTCTGCTTTGGATTCTGTGTCTCCCTCTCTCTCTGCCTTTCCCCTGTTCATGCTCTGTCTCCTTCAAAAATAAATCAATATTAAAAAAATTTTTTAAATAAATAGTTAACTCTTATCCACTTCCCCAAATCTATTTTCCCCAATATTTCCACCAAGTGATAAATCTAAGTGTCCTCCTTGATTTCTCCTTTCCCTACATCTAATCTATTCATAAATAATTTCCCCTTTCAAATATATCCTTAATCTGTTTGTGTCTTTTTGCTCTCTGCTGCTACCACTACACCAGCCTAGTACAAGCTACCATCACATAGTCTCCAGATTTTTCTAACATCTTCAGAATTGTTCTCCTCCTTCCACTCTTGCCCCTTACCATTCTTATTTTCACAACCAAAAGTACAAAGATGATAGATGGATAGATATAATGTTCTCACTACCCTCTCACACTGGCCCACTCTCCCACTTAAAATCCTTCATGAGTTTCCATTTATACTTAGAATAAAATCCAAACTCCTTACCACTGCCTCTGAGGTCCTGTGTAACCTGGCTTTCCTTCTCCAGCCACATTTCAGACCACTCCCCACTCATTCATCATGCTCCACCTACTCCTTTCTGTTCTGTAAACTCGCCCAAACTATTTTCACAAGGCATTTGTACATGTGGCCTCTGTCCAGAATGCTCTTTCTCCACATCTTTGTATGACCTCAGGACCACTCAGGTCTCAATTTAAGTGCCTGTTCAGAGAAGTTCCCTGACCTCCATATCTAAAGCATATCTCCCTCAGCCCATCATGCTCTATCACATTACCCTATTTGGAATATCTTATACCAATTTTCTATAAAATGTTTCAACTAAAATTATCTTTTTTTTTCTTATTTATTATCTGTCTCCCACTATTAAAATATGGAATCTCTGGGGTGCCTGGGTGGTTCCGTCGGTTAAGTGTCAGACTTCAGCTCAGGTCATGATCTCACAGTCCGTGAGTTCAAGCCCTCATAGGGCTCTGTGCTGACAGCTCAGAGCCTGGAACCTGCTTTGGATTCTGGTCTCCCTCTCTCTCAGTCCTTCTCCCACTCACTCTGTCTCTCTCTCTCTCAAAAATAAATATTAAAAACATAAATAAATCTAAAAAATATGAAATCCTTAAAGGTTTGTCTTATTCACCACTGTATCCTCAGTGCCTGGAACAGAGCCTAGTACATGGTAGACACACAATGAATATTTGTTGAATGATTTGGCTTTTCCTTAGGGCACAAAGCATATTTCAAAGTAAGATACCTAGGTGGGTACAGAGTCTATTTGTTTACTTATGATAAGAGATGCAACCCAAAGATTCAGAGGTCTCCTAGTTTGCTTTTCTAATAAACTCCTTTCTCAACCTTATTAATGTGAATTAAATTTCTGCCTCTTAGACATTAGTGATAATAGACATCGCAAGTTCATTGAATGTAACCTCTGCTTTTCACAAAAGGCATGACTGTGGACTATTAGGTATTTTTAAAATAGTGAAAAATTAACACCTTTCATTTTATTCTTTGAGAACACTGGTGTCATGGGAGGAACTTTATATCCTTACAGTCACTGACAAAGACTCCTTGACTAAACTTTAGTCAGACTCCTCTACGTCTTGTTCCTAACTAGGCCTCAATTTTTCCCTCTAGAGAATTTGTAACTTTCAGTACAAATGACTTCATCTATCTCCCACACTAAGACTTGGACAAACACATAGTTTTATCAGTTCAAATCTGTGTTCCTAGGATGAGGACCCCAACTCCCTCAAAATACTATGCCTGAGAAAACTCAACATTGCCTAAAGAATGTATTGTTTGTTCCAGATGAAATCTGACTTTAGGCCCCTGACCTCCCTTTTCTTGGAGCATTTACTTTAGAAAGCATACAATTGTAAATCCTTTCTCTTTTTTGAGACTGTATATTCTATAATCCAAGAATGCCTTTCTTGAGGAGGTGGGAGCATCCTTTTGAAATGTAATCATCAAGAAGGATAGGGCCCTGTCTCCTAGTCTCTGTGGGAGAATAGGAGCCTAACTTTGACCCCTGTTAGCAGATAAAGATGGTATCAACACATTGGCCAACCCCCCACACCATCTTGACACACACACACACACACACACACACACACACACAGTGTCCTTCAGTACTTTTCTTTTAACACACCCAGAGCTTAAAAAGCCTATACTGCTCTCTCTCCCATGCTGCCGTAGCTTGAGTAAAATCTGTCTTGCCACTTTTAACAAGAGTCCAGTGAACAGTTTCTTTTTAACATCATGAGCTAGCCAGTTATTATGTGTGGCATATTTGGCTCTATTTTCATATGGATAAATTGTTATAGATAGTGTACTACATTCAGCCAGCATTTTCAATTTAAGATGATGATATTCTTTAGAAAGACTTCTTTTTTTTCCTAAGTTTTTATTTTAATTTCAGTTAGTTAAAATACAGTGTAACATTAGTTTCAGGCATACAATATAGTGATTCAACACTTCCATACATCACCCAGTGCTTATCACGACAGGTGCACTCCTTAATCCCCATCACCTTTTTAACTCACCTTCCCTCTGGTAACCATCAGTTTGTTCTCTATAGTTAAGAGTCTGTTTCATGCTCTCTCTATATACATAGATAGATCTATAACTATCTATATCTATATATGTAGATAGAGATAGAGAGATCTCTCTATATATAGAGATCTATCTATCTATCCCTTTCACTTGTCTATTTTGTTTCTTAAATTCCAATATGAGTGAAATCACACAGTATTTGTCTTTCTCTGACTAACTTATTTAGCTTAGCATTATACTTTCTAGCTCCATCCATGTTGTTGCAAATGGCAAGATTTCATTCTCTTGTATGGATGAGTAATATTCCATTGTATATATATGCCATTTCCCATTTCTTTATCCATTCATCAATCAATGGACACTTGGGCTGCTTCCATATCTTGACTATTGTGAATAATGCTGCTGTAAACATAGGGGTTCATGTATCCCTTTGAATTAGTGTTCTTATATTTTTTGGGTAAATACCCAGTAGTGCAACTGTGGGATCTTAAGGTAGTTCTATTTTTAACTTTTTGAGGAAACTCCATACTGTTTTCCAGAGTGGCTGCTCTAGTTTGCATTCCTAGCAACAGTTCTCCACACCCTCACCAACACCTGTTGTTTCTTGTATGCTTGATTTTAGCCATTCTGACAGGTGTGAGGTGATATCTCATTGTAGTTTTGATTTGTATTTCCACGAGGATGAGTGATGTTGAGCATCTTTCTTACTTATCTGTTGGCCATCTGTATGTCTTCTTTGGAGAAATGTCTATTCATGTCTTCTGTCCATTTTTAATTGGGTTATTTGGTTTTGGGATGTTGCATTTTGTAAGTTCTTTATGTATTTTGCCTACTGACCCTTTACTAAATATGTCATTTGCAAATATCTTCTCTCATTCCATAGACTGTCTTTTAGTTTTTTTGATTGTTTCCTTCATTGTGCAGAAGGTTTTTGTTTTGAAATAGTACCAAGAGTTCATTTTTTCTTTTGTTTCCTTTGCCTCAAGAGACCTATCTAGAATGAAGTTACTATGGTTGATGTCAAAGAACTTACCGCCCGTGTTCTCTTCTAGGCTCAGAAATGCTTCTTAACCCTGTCTTCACTGTGATGGGAAATGGGTTCAGGGAAAGTCCTAGGGACAGATCTCTATCGAAAAAGAAAAGAAAATGGTAGAGCTATGCCCTGAAGTAATACCCAGACACCTACATCTCCAAGCCTTTCTTTATTATCTGAATTCAAGCCACCCTGAATTCCTTTTATTATCTCATTTGGGTCTCACAGTCTTGAATGACTGTGGGGACTACAAGTCCAGCAGACAATTGGATATTGGGCCTGGAGTGCAGAGGAGGGATCTGAGCTTGGGAAACATAGAGTTGAAGTAATCAACTTTCAGGTGTATGTTGAGTAGATAAGATTACCCACCAAGAATGGGTTAACTGAGAAGAAAGTGAAGGAAAAAACCTCCTAGGAAACACCAATGTGTTCAGGAAAGGTGGAAGACTAATTACCCAACTTTTTACATATCATGCCACATACAGAAAATAGCATTTATATGGCACATTGCAGGCAAATTGTAAGAGATTTAAGGGTGCCTATATGGGCTTGGTGAAATTTTTTATTACTTTCTATATTCATTTCCTAGAACTGCCCTAAAAAGTACCACAGACTGGGTGGCTTGAAACAACAGAAATGTATTATCTCAGTTCTGGAGGGTTTAAGTCCAAAATCAAGATACTAGCAGAGCTGTGTTCTTTTTGAAATCTGTAAGGGAAGTCCTTCCTTTTCCTTGCTTCTTGTGGTTTGTCAACAATCTTTAGATTTCCTTGGCTTGAAATGTCTGCCTTTGTTATTATATGGCATTCTTCCTGTGAGTCTCTCTGTCTTCACGTGACCATCTTCTTGCAAGGACATCAGTCATATTGGATCAGGGGGTCCACCCTACTCCAGTATGACCTCATCTTAATTAATTATATCTGCAATGACTCAATTTCCCAATAAGATCACAATTTGAGGCACTGGTGGTTAGGACTTCAACATATCTTTGTTTGGGGGGAACACAATTCAATCCATAATAATTTCTTATTATTCCACAACTATTACAAGAAAATGAGATAAAAAGTATGGGTGTTAATATTGAACTTATATAATATTTAAGCTGACTTTTTAATGCCAGATTTTATGTTTGTAATGAAATGGATAAACTTTCTAGTTATGTATAATCTTTTCAGATTACTTTTCTCTTGCAAATTGCTTTTAACGAAGCCACAGACAGCAGAATATGCAACATGACTCAGAACACAGCGTGGAAGGGCCTAGATAAGAAAATAATTTTCCAGACACCTTGGGGAAAGAGGTGATCTGTATTTCTTTATAAACACTTATTTTATTTTATTTTATTTTATTTTATTTTATTTTATTTTATTTTATTTTATTTTATTTTATTTAATATATGAAATTTATTGTCAAATTGGTTTCATACAACACCCAGTACTCATCCCAAAAGATGCCCTCTTCAATACCCATCACCCACCCTCCCCTCCCTCCCACCCCCCATCAACCCTCAGTTTGTTCTCAGTTTTTAAGAGTCTCTTATGCTTTGGCTCTCTCCCACTTATAAACACTATTTTAAAGATGCAACGCCTCACAACACTCTCCAGGAGCAAGAACCCAAGAGAAAGTGCTGGGGATCCTCATCCAATGGGACACCAGAGGCAGCCTCTAGGGAGGGGTAGGGAGTCTCTCCACAGCCAGCAGCCGCTGCAGTAGTCCTGGTCTCTGCCAGGAATGTCAGGCAGTGACAAGCAGTGAGGGGACGCAGGGAACTGCAACAACATTTTGCAGCTCTTTTAGCATCGTCATTACAAATATTCGGTAGGATCCAGTTGGTGGCACTGCCACTGGGGCCAGAGAGGCAGAGGGAGCCTTCTCCTCCCTGGGGCAGAGAGTGCTCCTCTCTGAAGAGGGAAAGGAGGGAGGCAGTAAGGAGTGAGGGAACGCAGGGCTCTCATAGTCTTGGTGACCTCAGCTGGGCCACAGCTGGGCATCACGAGCAGGTTAAACACAGCCACTTTCAGGAGGAAGATGCAGAGCCCTGTTGCTGACAGGTTTTGGAATTTAGATTCATATCTGTTTTAGATATTTTTCAAGCTTATTTATTTATTTTTGAAGGAGAGAGAGCTCATGCACACAAGCAGGGAAGGGACAGAGAGAAGTAGAGACAGAATCCAAAGCAGGCTCCGCATTATCAGTGCAGAGCCCGATTTGGGGCTCCAGCCCACAAACCATGAGACCATGACCTAAGTCAAGATCAAGAGTCAGTCACTTAACTCACTGCACCACTCATGCATCCTGGAGACTCATATCTGCTTTAAAGCTTTTCTCTACCCACTTAACATCACAGGGAATTTCTGATCCAGAGTAGAAGGTCTGGTTAAAAGTGCTTTTGCAACCAAATTAGTATGACCCCTCCAGGCCAAGACCCTGTTGCTCTTGGAATCCATGGTCGTCGTGACTAACACAGTTCTGTTGGAGCTAAACACTGTGGGTGCCATGACTTGTGGCACACTGGCTTGAGAATCAAAATAGTGGTACACAGGAGGTGTTACAGGATTTAGGGCTTCTCAGCTGGTATAGCGGAGTCAGTGTTCTGGATATCCACATGCCCTGTCATCTTAAAACAGATACGGTTTCTTTCTTCTGTTCTGGGAAATTTGATTCTCAAATTCTTGATTGTTACCATTGGTGAGAAATGTTCACACAAATAAGTAATAAAAAAAAGTAAGAACATTTTTATAATCACTCAAAAATTTATGAGAGTTGAAATTATACTTAAAGATACTATCAGCTCTTTTTTTTTAATTGACAAATGTAATAGTAAATTTCTTGCAAAGATAAGAATGGATTTTGAATCCAATCAAATTTTCTCTTGATGACTCTTGGAGAGTACTACAAGTATAGTTGGTGTTATACATTTGAGTATAGAACTTGGCCCTTTGATCTCTGCTCCAGTAAGGGTGAACCCCTTTTTGCTTCCCCCCACCCCCTTCCAGCTGTATCTTGAAGTGTGTACTACCCTTTTTGGTCTTGTTAAACTAAAGTGGTAAATTGAGGCAAGCTCAAAATTGTCAAAAAGATAAGGTTTTTAGGGAGTAGGAGAGGAATTACAATTTAGGAGAGGAATTACAATTTAGGACATGCAAATGGTAGCCAGTTGCCTACAAGTCTCTTGAGGGTTTGGGATGGGCTATATTTATAGGCAGGGAAAGTAAAGAGAAGAGAGCTCAGTTAGAGAAGAGAGCTCAGTCAGAGTCTGTGAAAATCAAAAAGAGGTGGAGACCAGCTTTGAAAATCCCCAAGCAAACAGAACCAGTCCAGTCACACAAACAAAGCTCAAGTCAGCATATTTTTTGAGACCAGCCCGACCTGTGTCATTTCTTGTTCATGCCTCTGGAAGCCATAAGTAAAACTTCCCAAAGTTGATATGAGGCAAGCCCTGACCAATTCCCTGTCAGTTAGGAAAAGTCCAATATTATCAGTTTTCTGTGAATCAGGCATTTACAAGAAATCAAACTCTCAGTCCTTAAGTTTTATTTTCTTGAGGACACATCTGTGAGATTTTTCCATTATGTATCCTCTAGTTCTATTTTAGGCTGAAATTCTTTCTCGGGCTATTAAAGTCAATGTGTAACTTGGCCTCTACCAGAGCTACTCAATACAGCAGTGAGTTCTGTATGTTGTGGGAAGGAGAGAGGCACACTTTCTGATCCATTTTTCTTAGGTGGCTCTCATAGGGGCACAGAACACAAATGTTTCCAATGATGGCCATCAACTGGGGGTTCTGGACTTCCAGGGCCTGCCTGGGTAAAGCAATCTCTTTGCTTCATGTCTGTTGGAAAGCTCTAATGTAGAAGATGTTGAGTCCTTAAAAAGGCAATTAGAGGGGTGCCTGGCTGGCTCAGTCAGTTGAGCATCTGACTCTTGATTTTTGCTCAGGTCATGATCCCACGGTTGTGGGTTCAAGCCCCACATCGGGCTCTGTGCTGAGCATGAAGCCTACTTAAGATTCTCTTTCTCCTTCTGCCCCTCTCCCCCACTTGTGTGTCCTCTCTCTCTTAAGAAAAGAAAAGAAAAGAAAAGAAAAGAAAAGAAAAGAAAAGAAAAGAAAAGAAGAAAAAAGGAGAAAAGAAAAGAAAAGAAAAGAAAAGAAAAGAAAAGAAAAGAAAAAAAGACAACTGGTTTAGCAACAGAAAAAACAAAGGAGAATGATGTCTAAGGACCAAGCAGGTAATGGCTCAGAAAGTCAAGGGCTAATGGTACTCTGGGTAGATGAGGACTAGAAAGTTTTCACAAAGAGGAGTAGTTTTAGTCAAGTGGTAGGAGCCCAAGCACATATTGCCATGAGTTACAGAGAATGGCAGTGAGAGGTAGAGGTACACAGCTCTTGGGGAAGCTGATTGCCCCTCAGTGTCTCTGAGCTTCTGAATTTTTGTTTGGCATTATTTTGGTAAAATAAGCAAATATTAAAACCCACCCCATGAGACTATTAAGAGGATTAAAAGAATTAACATAAAAACTTTCCAAAAATTATAAAGCACATGAAATGTATAAATATATCCATATATTGTCACATATTTTTAGTTCTACTGAAAGTATGTGATTCTTCTCGTGTCATCCCCAGCACCCCCATGAGGTATCATTTTTCAAATCTGGTAAAAAAAAAATGTTTTTAAGTAGTGAACCAGGAATAAGAGCTGGGGGGGAAGCCAATATTTCTTGATCCTCTCTGATCCTCAGCCAGTTATGGAAGTAAATGTCCTGGGATGCCAGTAAGAAAGGAAAGAAAATCACCCCAAAGAGCAATCTGTCAACAAATCATTGAATTTATTCTCTGAGAAGAAAGTATTTTTCATTAATAGTGATTCAACTTTGGCAAAGTGCTGAAAAGCAGCCAAAAGACATAATAATTAATTTTCTGAAATTTTCAGAAAATATAAATTCTAGGAAGACCTGAAAAGGTAGATTTAGGCTAAGCATGGCCATGGCTGGGCTTGAAAATCCTAATGGAAATACAGTAGTATCTCCCCTCCCTCTCCTTCCTGACCAGCTGTGGTTTTGCTTTTCACTGTTTCAATTACTGGCAGTCCACCATTCTCTAGAAGCACATGATCCTCCTTTTAGTGAATCATCAGAAGGTCAGTAGTAGCCTCACACTTTATTATACAGCCTACATCATTCACCTCACTTCATCACCACACATAGGCATTTTATAATCTCACATTATCATGAGAAAGGTTAAGTACAATACAATCATATATTTTTAAAAAATGTTGTTTTAATGTTTATTTATTTTTGAGAGAGACAGAATGCCGGGGGGAGGGGCAGAGAGAGAGAGAGACACACAGAATCCGAAGCAGGCTCCAGGCTTCAAACTGTCAGCATTAAGCTTGAAGCTGGGCTCGAACTCACAAACAGTGACATCATGACCAGAGCTAAAGTCAGACACTTAACCAACTGAGCCACCCAGGCACCCCTGCAATGAGATATTTTAAAAGGCAGAAACATACCATATTCATATAACTTTTATTACAGTTTATTGTTATAATTTTTATTAGTCATCGTTGTTAATCTCTTACTGTGCCTAATTTATGAATTAAACTTTATCATATAGAAAAAAAATTGTGTATATGGGGCTTGGTACTATCCACAATTTCAGGCATCCACTGGGGGCCTTGGAATGTAACCCCCATGGATAATGGGGGCATTACTGTAGATTGGTGGAAGGTTCCCCCAGTGAACCCAGCTCTACCGTTTTAAGCCTTGATGGGGTATACTTTGGTGGTCAGCCAGAGGAGGAGCATGTTCTAGAAGAAAGTGTTCCTAGATCAAAAAACTTGGTTTCCTTTCCCATTATACTTTCATGGGAGAACAGTTAAACTGGGTAATCGGTGTATGTAGAGTTGAAGTGGTGTCAGGCATAGCTACATATAATTGCAATTCTATATCCTTAAATCCTGGAACTGGATCTACCTTTGCAGTCAAACCATTTCACCTCGCCCACACAACTATAAGATTACAACTATGTATACCATTTAATAGGTGGTTTATATTAAGAAAATATCAAAACTATTTTCAGCATACTGAGACAACTATTTTGAATGACTATTTCTATTTTCTGAAAACTGATGTTAAAGCAAAAATTGACCAAAGTTAAGTAGCAAGAAAGACCTTATTAAGGCTATTGCATTAGGGGAGAGATGTCAGAACTAATTCTGAACTTAACTACACTGAGACAAAAAAAGGGTAGGGCATTTGAAGGGCTGGGGTGAGGTAGTGGACAAGCCCTAGAAAATGTTAGGGGGAAGTCATAGGCCATCAGTGTTTGTTCATTGGTTTTATCTGAAGAAATAATCTCATATCTTTATGACAGGAGATAGTTTTCTAACCTGGAGCAAGGTGCCCATTGAAGTTAGGCTGAGGTCCACCCACAGGAACTGGGAGATGGGGGTGCTATCTCCTTTGATGATTATTTCAAAGATGGCTCCCAAGTCATTGAGAAAGATATTCCTGAGTTGTAAAACCAGCAAGATGCTACATCCTGAGATGTAAAACCAGCAAGACTTGCATACATTCCAGCATCAGTCTCATAAAAGACTTGCATACAATGCAAAGTTCAAAAAAATCATTTCCAATTAAAAATTTTCTAAAGAAAATGACCTGAGGAAAAGGAGGTCAGGGGCTCCAGTGTGCGGAAGAAGCCTAAGTCTGTCTAAAGATTAGTCAGGCTGAGGGGAAATATTTTTTTTTTTAATATATGAAATTTATTGTCAAATTGGTTTCCATACAACACCCAGTGCTCATCCCAAAAGGTGCTGAGGGGAAATATTAAGGGCATCTTTGTCATTGGTCACAAAATAAATTATCATTTAAAATTGAAATAATGTTTTGGGGCACCTGGGTGGCTTAGTCGGTTATGTGTCAGACTTTTGATTTTGGCTCAGGTCATGATCTCATGGTTCATGACATTGAGCCCCACAAATGGTTCTGTGCTGATGACATAGAGCCTGCTTGGGATTCTCTTTCTCTCTGCCCCTCCCACACTCTCTCTCTCTCTCTCTCAAACTAAGTAAAAATAAACTTAAAAAAATAAAATTGAAATAATTTTTGCTCAGTCTAATTACTCAGTTGTATATCAAAGTCCATTTTTTTCTGCAATGGAAATCCCATCTGTTTTAATTATTGTAAACCTCCAATTAGCACCGTCCAATAGAAGATTCTTCAATGAGGGAATGTTCTATAATCTGCACTGTCCAATCCAGTAGCCACTAATCACATGTGCCTATTGAGCACTTGGAATATAGCTAGTGTGACTGTGAACTGAATTTTTAATTTTGATAGATTAAATTTAAATAATCACATGTGGCTAGTGGCTGCCATATTGGACAATGCAACCTCCAAATCGATTTCATTATCATTTTATCTGCAGAAAAATTACTACTACCAAATACAGTATCCATAATCTGGGTCATTCTTCAAGGAGGGGCTATCAGCAGGGCATAGGAATACTTAAATTCACTTTGCAGGATAGTGGTGAGAATTGAAATATTGTATGTAAAGTACCTAGCAAAATGCCTCCTACAAAATATATAGCCAACCATGATAGTTTCCTTTTCAGTCTCCTTCAAGGGCACATACACAATGTGACAGGGTCTTTACAATCTAGAACATAACAAACAATAGGACCTAGGTTATATGAACCTTTAGGAACAGATACATTAATGTTCTTCCTTGTTACAAGACACGGATGCTCTTGCTTTTTTATGATGTACCGGAAGTTAGTTAGTTTGGACACAATCACCGTGTTTATATTGACTCAAATAAAAACGCCAAATTTTAAAATCAGAAATTGCACGCATTTGGGTTCCTCTCAATATTGAGTTAATATTAATAATAATCTATTGCATGATATTGATGCACTCTTTTCCGTGGAAGAGTTAAAATAAACAGAAGCTACATAAAGACTAAATCAAATCGGAATGTGCAACCTCTGAAGGTGTCTCTGATTTTATGTATTATATAAATTATATAAGTGTTTTTAAAAGAACTTATCTTTCCTACTGACAGTGAATTATATATTTAGAAATGTGGGATACACAGAGGAGGAAAGGAAAAATAGCATATGTAATGGAGGAAATAATTTTGGCAAATGTGTTCCAGCAGAATATGAGGATCTTGGCATACTATAATTAGCCTTAATCTGAAGTGAAGCTGCTACAGCCTAAACCATCAGGAATTCCACAATATTAAACTATAGATACACAGCTCTTTCTTCCAGATACTGTGTTCTCCCCTCTGTCTGGCTTTTTGTCCTCTGTTGATTACTGTCATGTATTTCTGATGTATAAATGGGGTTTGGAGCTGATGGCCAGGAAAGAATTGAGATGTCTTTGGTGCAAAAAGGTGATTTTATGAAAGCACGGGGACAGGACCTGTGGGCAGAAAGAGCTGCATTATACTTGTGAGATACTTAGGAGTTGGGGGAGGTAAAGACAAGGGGAAGTTTCGAAAACAACTTTCTTTTTCTTTCTTTCTTTCTTCCTTCTTTCTTTCCTTCTGTCTCTCTTTCTTTCTTTCTTTCTTTTCTTTCTTTCTTTCCTTTCTTTCTTTCTTCCTCTTCCTTTCTCTCCCTTTCTTTCTTTCTTTCTTCCTCTTTCTTTCTTTCTCCCTTTTTTTCCTCTTTCTTTCTTTCTTTCTTTCTTTCTTTCTTTCTTTCTTTCTTTCTTTCTTTCTTTTTCTCCAAACCTAGTTTGGACTGACCCTAAAACTTCTGATCTGTTTTCTAAAATTTATTTATTTACTTATTTATTTTGAGAGAGAGACAGCCCAAGCAAGAGCACTTGCATTGATGTGTGTGCATAAGCAAGGGAGGGGCAGAAGGAGAGGGAGGGGAGAGAGGGGGAGGAGAACCTTTCTCTTTCTTATTTAAATTAATGTTAATTAACATATAGTGTAGTATTGGTTACAGGAGTAGAATTTACTGATTCTTACATATAACACCCAGGACTCATCCCAACAAGGGCCCTCTTTAATGCCCATCACCCATTTAGCCCATCCATTCATACCCACCTCCCCTACAGGAACCCTCAGTTTGTTCTCTATAGTTAAGAGTCTTCATCTTAAATCTTAAACAAGCTCCAAGCTCAGCGTGGAGCTCCAGGTGGGTTCCTGTCACAACCAAGAAATCCTGACCTGAGCTGAAATCAAGAGGCGGACACTTAACCACAGAGCCATCCAGATGCCCCACCAAGAGGATTTTCATATGTTAAAGAAGATTTACAGGATCCTGGCATGACTATTGTCAAGGTAAGATTGTTTTTGCCTCTAGCAAGGCATTAACAGTTAGACAGTTGGGAGTTCCTGGAGGAATGTCATACTCTGCCTGCTTCAAGTATCTGTCAATGGGCTGCAGGTTATGAGGAAATTTAATTTTATCTACATTTCCTTTTGCCTTACTTCTCCACATCATTTCCACTTGTGTTCAATAGTGCCATCCCAATTTTCTCTTGGGAATTGTACAGTGATAAGTTGGCCCAAGAGATGGTAAAATTTTTGTAACTTGATCAGCATGTTTTATATGAAAGAATAATTATTTTGAACGAACTACATTTACCCTTTCTGATTCAAGAGTTTGGAATGTTGTATGCAACCAAAATCTCCCACCACACTGACACTTAAGAATAAGTGAATTTTGGGGCGCCTGGGTGGCTCAGTCAGTTAAGCGGCCGGCTTCGGCTCAGGTCACAATCTCACGGTTCGTGAGTTCGAGCCCCCCGTCGGGTTCTGTGCTGACTGCTCAGAGCCTGGAGCCTGTTTCGAATTCTGTGTCTCCCTCTCTCTCTGACCCTCCCCCGTTCATGCTCTGTCTCTCTCTGTCTCAAAAATAAATAAATGTTAAAAAAAAATTAAAAAAAAAAGAATAAGTGAATTTTGGCAGTTTATTTCATTGGTCTAAATATGGAGCTGTCATATACTATCTTTTTATTCTGAATTTTATGCCAAGCAGATATGACCCATTAATAGCTTAACAAGTTTATTTTCTTTAGGCAAAATTTACTGAAAACAATAAATTTTACACAATGTAGAAACGATAATGTTATCATTTGCTACATCCCACTAAAGCAAATGCTAATATACCCCATCAGCAGTTGAAAAGGTTGTAATTTGATAACGCATTTAATACACCTAACCTACCAAACCTCATCACTTAGCCTATCTTCTCTTAAAGGTGCTCAAAACACCAACATTAGCCTACAGTTGGGCAAAATCATCTCACTTAAATCCTAGTTTATAATAAAGTGTTGAATATCTTATGTAATTTATTGAATACTGTACTAAAGTTGAAAACAGAATGGTTGTGGGGGTACGGAGTGGTTGTAAGTATATCGGTTATTGACCCTCATGATCGCAGGGCTGACTGGGAGCTGCCGCTGCCCCTGGGCAGCATCATGACAGAGGATGTACCGCAATCGCTAATGTAGGAAAGATCAAATTTCAAAATTCAAAGTAGTTTTTATTGAATATGTATCGCCTTTGCATATGGTAAAGTTGAAAGATTGGAAATCAGGGGCGCCTGGGTGGCTCAGTCGGTTGGGCGTCCGACTTCGGCTCAGGTCATGACCTCGCGGTCCGTGAGTTCGAGTCCCGCATGGGCTCTGGGCTGACAGCTCAGAGCCTGGAGCCTGTTTCGGATTCTGTGTCTCCCTCTCTCTCTGACCCTCCTCTGCTCATGCTCTCTCTCTGTCTCAAAAATAAATAAATGTTAAAAAAAAATTAAAAAAAAAAAAGAAAGATTGGAAATCAAGCCATCATATATTGGGAACAGTGTGTACATAATGATGTTTCCTTTGCCAGAGTTGGACATACAATAAACAGTAAGGAAGGAAACTAACATTTGCCTGGTAGCTTTATGTGCCAGATGCACATATGAAAAAGGTGTTTTTTTTTTTTTTTAATATATGTTTATTTTTATTTGAGAGAGAGAGAGAGAGCATAAGTGGGGGAGAAGGGCAGAGGGAGAGAGAAAGAGAAAATCTTAAGCAGACTCCATGCTCTGTATGGAGCCAGACACAGGGCTCGATCCCACAAACCTGGATCATGACCTGAGCTGAAATCAAGAGTCAGATGCTTGACCAATTGAGTCACCCAGGTGCCCCTGAAAAAGACTCTGATAATCCTGTTTTGTAAAGACCTTCTTAATTTCCATCCACCTTGCCCTGAATTAACTTGTCTTTTTTACTTACAACCATTTTATGATTCCTTTGTGATGTGGCTTGAAGTGTTGGGGTTCAGAACTGATGGTCAAGAAAGAATTTTTTAGACATCTTTGGTATAAAAAGATGTTTTTATTATAGCACGGGGACAGGATCTATGGGCAGAAGGAACTGCACTGGGGTTGTGAGGAGTGACTGATTATATAAGATTTTCTATCCTATAGAGGGAGGGTCATTTTAGGGCTCCAGGAAATTGAGTCTATAGGTTTCTGGAGATTACTTTTTTTCTTATAAATCATTAAGACAGTTGCAAACTGATGGAGACTCATGTCCTACAGAACTGTGATCTCTATCAGTTAACCATTTGTTTTCCCCTTTCCTTTGTCTTGGGCAGCCAGGAGTGCCTGAGGAATGTCACACATATCCCACCTCACCTGGGGGTGGGGGGGGGGGTGGGAAGGGTTGCTAGCTTGTCCTTTTGTCCTTTTGCTTGCCTTTTTCTCCCTCGTTTCCCTCCTGAACAATTTTGACCCTTAAATCTTTAAGGTTGTTGAAGGTGGAAAGTCTCATCTTCTGTAGTTTCTTCCTGCTGAGTAGGGGCATAGAGATGTCCCTACCTATGGGTCAATATTGGTCCATTGGGGAACATATAGGGGAGTTATGTAAAGCAGAGGCAGCGGAATCCAATGTGGACAAACATACATGAACATCCTTGAGTAAAAAGGATCATATATTGGCTTGAAGTTATTGCAGTGATGGAGTCTTGGCACCAGGTGGAGAGATCTGGGAGAAATATAATTAGAATAACAGGAGAAAGGAGTCGAAATAAAAGTCCTTTGGTAGCTGACAAAAATCCTCCTCCAGTCCAGGAGTTTAACCAAGCATTAAAGAAAAGAGAGGGATCATTTAAAGCACCAGTTGGACTATTCATGTCAGTTAGACACCCAGAAATATTTTTGTGGTAATCTGGAATGTATGCACAGCATTCTGTTTCTATGATAGCACAAGTTCCACTTTGCCCAGCAGTTAAAACATCTAATGCCATATGTTTTGTAAAACTGCTTTACACATTTGTGTTACTTCAGTATTTAATAGGAAGTGCTATGTTGGGTGTCATTTAGGGCTTTGTGTACTTATGAAGAGCTTCCATGTGCCAATCAACATTCTCCAGTCCCAAAGAGGGAACAAAGATGGATGCTAGATGGTCATACAGATGAAACGGATAATGTGTCCATTGTTGTTTTAATCTGGAAGGTTGGCTGGGTTGGTAATGGCTTTAATAATGCATCCGTGCATCCAGGAAAAACCCAGAGTGCAGCAGCCTAGCCAGCCTGGGGGAAGTTATGGCCACAAGTTAGAGCCACACAGCTGTTGGGTCCCTTTAGGAGCCAGCCATCTAATTCTGGGCCTCCTTGAACTGCAGTCAGAATATCAGGAGCTATTAGGTTTTGGAGAGCCATCTTTTGAATTTATGAACAACTACAAGTTGGGTCTGGTTAAAGGTGGCCGCTGTGTGCTTGGCTGAAACCTCTATTTGCAATTTTTTATCAATAGAGGTGGCTTCTGACGCAAATATGGCTAAGGGATAAAACTGTCAAGAAGCCCTCTTTGTGTGATGTCTAATTATGAGGAATTACTGGCAAGTAGGAGAAGATTTGTCTGGGAATATGGACATCCCAAACTGCATCATCCAATGCAATCATAAGGAAAGTGGTGCCATCCACTATCTCCACAAGTCCATAGTTAACCCCATGGAGTAAAGTGGCTTTTAAGGAACAATTTTGTCATTCCAGCCACACAGAATTGGCCAAGGTGCTAGCTGAGTTACACAATTGTTGGGGAATCCATCCCATTTTCCAGCTGTTCAAATAATTATATGCCCATGGGGTCTTGTTATTAACCTCACAGAATGACAAGCAAGAAGTCTGTCTATACATGAGCTATTGTGGCAATTTCTCTGAACTTTACCTCAAGTTGTCCAGCATCAGTTTTTAGAGCTTCTAGGAAAAGGCAGTTTTAGTTTTTAATGACTTTAAGTCAAGTGAATGGAAGAAGATTGGAAACCTTAGGTGAAGAGCCATATCCAAATATTTGAGAGAACCAGAAGAATTCAGGATCTACTCTAGTTTATAATCAATAGTATTAAAATTTAATATCTACAAAGATGTGCTATTAAGACACATTTTTCTCTCTATGATCACCCTCATTTTTATCAAAGATAGCCAAATTGAGACTAACTTGTTTGTAAAACAAGTCCAATTTTATCAAAGTTGGCCTAATTATTTACATAAGCTCAGCAAGAATAGTGATTGATTATATAGATCTTTTAAAACTTGCTTTGCGGGAATTTTTCATAAGGGATATATTGAAGTTTTAGTAGCCTCTCTAGGCTGGAAACCAAACCAAATGCTTGCCATCAGAAATGTCTGCAATACCTGTAGATTTGGGTGAGCTCCTTTCTTTCTTTTTTTCTTTTTAAAAAAAATTTTTTAAGTGTTTATTTAGTTTTGAGAGAGACAGAGAGAGAGAGAGAGAGAGAGAGAGAGAGAGCATGAGTGGGGGAGGGGCAGAGAGAGAGGGACACACAGAATCTGAAGCAGGCTCCAGGCTCTGAGCTGTCAGCACAGAGCCCAACGTGGAGCTTGAACCCACAAACTTTGTGATCATGACCTGAGCCTAAGTCAGACACTTAACCAACTGAGCCATGCAGGCACCCTAAGGAAGTGGCATTCTTTTTTTTTAAATTTTTTTGAGAGAGAAAGAGAGTACGAGCAAGCATGAGTGGAGGAGAGGGGCAGAAGGAGAGAGAGAATCTCAAGCAGACTCCATGCTCAGTGCAGGGCTCGATTCCACAACCCTGGGATCATGACCAGAGCTAAAATCAAGAGTTCAACACTCAACCAAATGAGCCACCCAGTCACTCCAGGAAGTGACATTATTTACTCACCTGGTAAGGCTGCTGGGAACTCTGTAAGCAAGGTATCAGGCCAACATTTCAAAGCTTCATGCTTCATAACGTCAATCTTAGTTCCTTAAAGCTATATGGTCATACTTGAGTCTATGTATGTCTCTCTCAAATATGACATTCCAGTCAAAGTCTTGGTAAAATGTTTCCAATGGTGTTCTGTTATGTGAAGAACAGATTCTTATTGAATAATTGTAATTGCCATGAAAGAAAGTATACTTACCAAGACTTTTTGAATTTCAGAGGGTTTAGGTAGAGGGAAAAGTTCAATGCTTCAACTTGTTTATAAATGAATATTTTATTACATTTCTATAGGTCATAGATTTCTTAAAAGGAAATTTCCTTAATCTGGAAGAACAAACATTAGAGAACCAGCAATGTTTCAAACAAGAGTCACAAAAATTATAATCCTCTTCTTCCATTCATTTAATCCCATGTTACTAATTCTTATTCAGTTTGAATATAGATTTTAGTTAGTTCTGGAAATTCTTACCCATTTCAGTTTTATGATCTCAAACATATCAAATACTTGCATTTGTCAAAAGCCCTTTGTATGAATCTTCTTGAAGATGAAACATGTTTTACAAGACAATAAAACAATAACTGTAAATGACAAAAGACTCAAAAATGGACATGTTTAAAGACCTGATGAGAGTTCATTATAATGTGGCTAACGAGGAAATCCAGTGACTTTGTGATACAATACTTCAATAATCAGAATGTTAAGTGATGACCTTATAGCAAAACATATTAAAACTACAGGAATTATATATATATATATTTGAACAATTATAGCATTTACCCAAGCATAACCTAAGACTTATCATTATTTGCTTGACAGTTCTTTCCAAGTAACTTAACATACCAAATAAACAAGTCTAGTTGGTCAAAAAGACTTCATGTAAAATTTAAATCATGGGAGGGGCCCTTGGGTGGCTCAGTAGATAAAGCATCTGACTCTTGATTTCTGCTCAGGTCATGATCTCAGGATTGGCAAATTGGTGAGACTAAGCCCTGCTTTGGGCCTACTTGAGATTCTCTTTCCCTCTCTGCCCTTACCCCCCTTTCTTTAAATAAATTAACTTTAAAATTTTAAATCTTGGGAAGGTTTGTTAAAAACCTCAGAAAGTTATAAAGCACATGACTAAATAGGATTATTGGTCATTATACAACTTAAAACTTAATTATTTCTTTAACCAATGTGACAATAAGAAATTCCAAAGGCAGGGCGCCTGGGTGGCTCAGTCGGTTAAGCAGCCGACTTCAGCTCAGGTCATGATCTCGCAGTCCATGAGTTCGAGCCCCGCGTCGGGCTCTGTGCTGACAGCCTGGAGCCTGTTTCAGATTCTGTGTCTCCCTCTCTCTCTCTCTGACCCTCCCCCGTTCATGCTCTGTCTCTCTCTGTCTCAAAAATAAATAAATGTTAAAAAAATAAAAAAAATAAAAAGAAATTCCAAAGGCAAATACGTAGGGTTATGTAGTTGTTAGCAGAACTTAACTCCTTTAACATTAAGAAGTTTTAACTTTACCTAATCAAAGACCTGACAAAGACAGAACTTAGAAACTGGCTTTTCTGGGCAGATAAAGACAAGAGAAAACAACTTTGTTTACATTTTCTTATCAAGAGCAGACCAACAATCCAAGAAAACCTTGTCTTCTGAACAGACGGAAAAGCAGAACTTTGATATTATACCAGTATACTTTTAAAATCCACTCATTTCAAATACCTTAGTCTGTCCTGACAACACATAAAATTCCTTTACAAAGATTTCCCTTCACAAAACTTCTACAACTTTCTTCTGTGTTCAGATTTTGCCCAAGCCATTTTTCTCCAAACAACTAGCCTCATTTTAGGACTAAATTATTTTCTTTGACCTTCAACAAAAATGTATTCCCATTCCTGATATCTTTCTGACACATACAAACATGCTTCCCTTATTTTCATCAGTCTTAATTACATTTAGCAGAATTTTGAACTCTTAGGAACCTTAGTCTCCAGTGAATATTAACTAGTAGCCAGTTGTGAACTGTTACAGCAGAATTCTTTAGATGGCAAATTTATGAATCAAAGAAGCAGAAAGCATGTGTACCAACAGACTCAAATATCCTTAGTCTGCAATAAGAAGTCAAAAGTAGATGAATCTCATATTTAGTAACCAAAGCTGTAGTTATTTTATCTCATTTGGAGAAGACTTAGATGTCCAGTGAATTCAATCCATTTCATCATCTAAGCAAAACTTTAAAGTTTCAGGTTACCAAAGATTTTGAAAGCTATCTTAACAATTACCCTTGAAAACTTTGAGACAGACAAAATTTACCATCATTGTAAATCACCCTTTTCCTAACAAACTACAGCAGGGATAACACGAGATTATTTGACCTTAGGTGAATTTAGGTAGAATGAAAGGTTTCCTATTTAATGCTGATAACTCTAAAGACATGTCTATTTTAATTAAGCCAACAAATTAACAGTTTAAATACTGAATTATATTCCACCTGGGTCCACTTAAAAGTCAATCAATTTATTCCTCATTATTAATTTTTACCTGGCACACTGGTAGGGAAATTTGAAGTAGGTGATGTTAAGTCCAAGGGGGTGCTTTTTGCTCTTTGATAGTTAGGGTGGGAGGAGGAGCCAGTGATGCCCAAGGCACCCAGATGGTATAGGAGCCGGTTATACAGGCCACACACAAGATGGTGCAGAAACAGGAGGAGCAGGAGGGGAAGGCAGAAGCGGTGAGGTGTCACTAGCAAAGTCGGAGGTGGGTAAAAGCCTGGAGGCCGGAGAAGGTCTCCCGGTCCTAAAGTTCGTCATCTTGGACAGATGAAAAAGTAGGTTTTCTTTCCACCAAGTGGAATTAGGCGGTTCGTGTCAGGCCAGAGAAAACAGGGAACTTCCCAGAAACAAAGAGAGTTTCGGCAGCTGCTTGGGAATACTCCTTAAAGTCTCTGTCCTGAGTTAGACTAACCAGAGACAGTTGTTTCCAATTATCATAGCCGTTAACCTGGGAAATAATGAGGGAGAAGCCCTTCCACACACAGGAAGAGTAACCTCAGTCTATTAGAACAGTGAAAGAGATAGTGTCCCCTTCCTTAGGGATGGCCTGCATTTCCTCCAGCAACCTGGGTTTTTTCAGGAGGAGGCCTTTTTAGATCATTATCATCCAATATATCAAGAGGGAGTTTCTCTACCTAGTTCTGCAAGAGGCCCTTAGGTCCAGGTCCTGATTTAGAGTCCTCAAGGCCTGGACCTAGAGTACCTCCAACCATTTTCCCTGTTTCCTGCAGAAGAGATCTAACTGATAGATCCTATTGAAGCCATGCAGTGTTACAGGAGATCACTCCTTTCTTAAGTTTTGCAATCCGAATTGTTTTCCATGGATTATAAGACATTCCAAGAGAAAGTCCCTGGGAACTGAAGAAGAGACAAGGTCTGTTACAAAGAACCCCCTCCCCATCCCCCCACCAACTCCCAGGTGGCATCCCATGCAGGATATGTCAGAGGTTCTTAGTGTCAAAGCAACCTAAGATGTCCCTGGAACGAAATCGTTATGATTACCTCACTGCTGTTAAAGGCCCTGAAGGAGGTATGTTAGTGTCCCTCTGCTTCCCCATCAAATCCTAGACTGCAAAATGGGTGTTAGCATATGGACCAAGATACCAAGCCTTGTCTGCCTTGCCTTGAAGGCCATGCCGTGAAGGCGGGCCTTACTTTCCTTGCCTTGCTGTGAAGGCTGTGACATGCCATGAAGAACCTGCCATTTTTAACCCATGGAAAACACTTGAAAAGTTTTACAAGCGGAATTACCCAATTTTTTAACTTAAGTAGTTAGTAGAGGACACTGACAGAAAACAGTAAAGATAAAAATCTATCATGGTCTAAGCAACATCCTAATATTGGTCCTGGTTAGACTTCAATTCAATCAGGTACTCGTTTCAGCCAGCTCTGAGTGGAGGTCTCACAGCCAGAAGCAGCTAGACCAGAAATTTGAAGGGGATCACATTAGACCAATAGGAGGAAGCCTCACATGGGAGTCTGAAGATTGGCAGCCATCCTGGTGACTTAGGTGGCTGTCCTGTACCCAAGACAGACAACTTTGTATAAGGACAGAAACGAAGAGAGAGCATCGAGTTTCTGGGTATTAATACCATTCCAGCCAGGATGCTAACTTTCAGCCTCCCCATAGAGTAGCCATGGGCTGGAGGATTGCAGCCTGAGCAATTGACATGAAAGTATAAGGCCATACTCCCTGAAAAGCTCCTGAAATAAAAAAGTAAAGGGAAGGGAGAGGAATTGCCAAGTTTGCACCGAGGCTCAGAGTCCAGATGAAAAGACTTGAAGCCCCATGTTGGATGCTAAAATGATGTGTTTTGAAGTGTTGGGGTTCAGAGCCTATGGCCAAGAAAGAATTCTCGAGACATCTTTGGTGCAAAAAGGTGTTTTTATTATAGCATGGGGACAGGACCCATGGGCAGAAAGAGCTGCACTGGAATTGTGAAGAGTGACTGATTATGTAAGTTTTTCTATCCTATGGAGGGGAGTGTGATATTAGGGCTCCAGGAAATTGAGTCTATAGGTTTCTAGAGATTGCTTTTCTTCTTGTAAATCATTAAGGCAGTTGCAAACTGATGGAGACTCATGTCCTACAGGACTGTGATCTCTATCAGTTAACCATTTGTTTTCCCCTCTCCTTTGTCTTGGGCAGTCAGGAGTGCCTGAGGAATGTCACACATATCCCACCTGGGGGAGGGGGGTGGTGGCTGTGGGGGTCCCACCTGGGCAGGGGAGGGGGAGTGGCTGTGGGAGGTTGCTAGCTTGCGCTTTGCTCTCAGCTTGCCTTTTTCTCCCTCATCATTTGGATACCACAAGTCACCTTTATGTTGTGCTGACTGATTAAACATGCTAATACTTTATATTCTACAAGTATATAACTTGCTTTCACTTTTAATTTTCATATCAATTAAAAAGCATACTAATTTTTCATGGATAGCTACTGAACTCAGCATAGATTGAGTTTTAAGTAAATTATATAAGAATATCCTTATTTATAAGCATTAAAGAGCTAACCCAAAAAGATTAGCAAAAATTGGGAAGGTGGGAAGTACTTAAAATTTCAGAAAAAAAAATTCTCTCACAAAGTTAATCCCTAAGGATCATTTAGAAGCCTTGGTTTATTGTTTTACCTCTATATCATAGATAATCTCTTTGCAGAATATCTTTTGTCCACCGATCTAAATGTAACTCCTTTCAAACACCTGAGGTAAAGATTTCTGATAAATGAATTGTTCACCAGTATCTGGTTTACATTTACCTCTTTAAAAAACTTCAGTATTTGATTAAAAAAAACGATTCTGAGTATATTCAAGGTGTAAGGTAATAGGTAGCTTCTATATAACATATTTTCATTTCAAAGTGAGTTGTAGCAGCTAATCCTATAATGGGCAATACTGTAATAGGTAGACTAATTCTTTCCAAGAATGATTCCTGGCACATTGTCAATATTCTTTTCTCATTGTTGACTCTTTTTCACAGTTGATGATGGGAACTTTACTTAGACATTCACCTGAAACAAGTATTATCCCAATCACTGTACAATTTGCTTTCTTTATTGAAAATTTTCCATTTCATAGTTTCAAAGTTTTAGTTTTTATTTTTCCATGTAGATTATAGGAGCTAGTGCATTTGAAACACAAGTATATTTCTGTATTCACTTGCCACACCATCCAACTAGGATTAAGGGATAATGTCGCAGCCATTGTGTAAATTCACATTCTTGGGTTCCAAGCAACACTTTCAGAAAAGTTTTCTTTTCTTCTTTGTTATTTGCAAAATAAAGAAATCCTGTTGTAGACTCAGTTCCTATCATGAATGGGCTGATTCTGTCCCAGAATCACAGTCTTACAAGTTGGACCTAGTTCAACATCTCTCTTGGTTCAAGAATCCATTGTCTAACATAATTTAACACCCTTGATAGATGACCATCTAGCCTTGGCTTAAGTGATAGGAAATTCATCTCCATAAAAATCTTGCTCTGTTTGTGGTATGGTACAAAGCCCACTGGTTTGGGAAACAGACTGGATTATAATCCCAGTTCTAGCTGCATGAGGTAGGGCAAAGTTGTTTACCTCCTCTGAACCTTAACACCCTTGCCTATTTCTGGCATATAAATACTCAAAAGATAGCTAATGATAAACTATAATGATAAAACTAGTTAATGTAAAATATGGTCAATGATTGATGGCCCCTGCCCCATACTTTTCTGTCCTCACAGAAAGATGAAATCTGCCTCTATAAGTTAATTCATTCAATAAACAGTTATAGGAACACTGTTCAAGGGACTGTATGTAACTATGAACAAGGTAGAAGGGACCTCATTCTCAAGGATATTATATTCTACTGAGAAAAAAACCAGACCAACAATGAGTAAATGAATTAAGTTTACGGGGAAAAAAATCAAGTGAGTAGATAGTGATAACCAATTACACAGAAAATTAAAATAGGGTTATGTACTCATTACCGAGTGGCGACTTCAGGCAAGACATTGATGAGGAAATATCACTTATGTTGAAACCTGAATGACAATTCTACCCCTGATCGTATCCTCATTATGCTCTCTGGAGCTGCCTAGGGGGAAAAAAACCTTTCAAATTGTTGAAGGCAGCTAGTATATCTACCTTTAGATTCTTTCTTTTTTTTTTATTTTCTTTTTATTTTTTTTTAACGTTTATTGATTTTTGAGACAGAGAGAGACAGAGCATGAACGGGGGAGGGTCAGAGAGAGGGAGACACAGAATCTGAAACAGGCTCCAGGCTCTGAGCTGTCAGCACAGAGCCCGACATGGGGCTCGAACTCACGGACTGCGAGATCATGACCTGAGCCGAAGTCGGCCGCTTAACCAACTGAGCCACCCAGGCGCCCCAAGATTCTTTCTTTTTAAATCTAAACATCAGTAGTTCCTCTGACTATTTCTTATGTAACATGATTTCAACAAAAAATTTCAACTGGGAAGACTCCCTCCAGGTTTACCAACACTGTCTTTAAACGTTCACTTAGAATGAAAACAATTCTCCAGATGTAGCCCAAACCATGTGAAATAGAAGGTATCTCTTGCCTTCATCTGAATTCTGTGGTATATAAGCTTGCATTCACTTTTTTGCAGTCACATTTTTTGTAGTGACTATAGCAAATACTGACTAAATTGTCATCAACTACAAGTGCCTGGTCCTTTCCATAGGAACTCCTATTTGGATGCATTGCCTCTTTCCTATGTCTGCACACTTATTTCTGTACCAAAGCTTTATCCTTCCTTTTGCTACAGTTTATCTTGTTCATTTCAACCTAATTCTTCCAGCCTGTGGTGAGATTTTGAATCTTAGTTCTCTCCTCTACTATATTAACTATTCTTTTAATTTCCATGTCACTCATAAATGTAGTTAATATGTTGCTAGGCCTATCAATTAGATGTCTAGCAGATATAAAACTATTTCAGACCCATGCTACTTATTCAAGAAATATAATTTTCCAATGAGAAAGAAAAGTCACATCATTATGGATAATTTCCTTCTGTGTTTTCTAAATTACCTGTATTAATCATGAGCTATTTTTACAATTAGAATGAAAAGTTATAAAAAACACGTATCACATTACTTTCTTAAAAGGTATGACAATTTCCATCTAAAAAGTTTCTCGGTCTTGGGATGCCTGGGTGGCTCAGTTGGTTAATCATCTGACTCTTTTTTAGAAGCTTTTATTTTTTTTTTTAAGTTCATTTATTTATTTTGAGAGAGAGAGAGGAGTGCAAGCAGGAGAGGGGCAGAGAGAGAGGGAGAGAGAGAGAATCCCAAGCAGCTCCATCAGTGCAGAGCCTGGTGCAGAGCTTGAATTCACAAATCATGAGATCATGGCCTGAGCCCAAACCAAGAGTCAGATGCTGAAGCTACTGAGGCACCCAGGCACCCCTCGTCTGACTCTTGATCTCAGCTCAGGTCTTGATCTCAAGGTCATGAGATCAAGCCTCCTGCTGGGTGTGAAGCCTACTTAAAAATAAATAAATACATGATAGTTAAAAAAAAAAAAAAAGTTGAGGGGTGTCTGGGTGGCTCAGTCCGTTAAGTGACTTCAGCTCAGGTCATGATCCTGCGGTTCATGGGTTTGAGCCCCTCCATCGGGCTGTATGCTGACAACTCAGAGCCTGGAGCTGGCTTCGGATTCTGTGTCTCCCTCTCTCTCTCTGCTTCTCCCCCGTTCATGCTCTGTCTCTGTCTCAAAAATAAATAAACATTAAAAAAAAGAAAAAGTTGATGAGTGTTAAAGAATATAGACAGTGATAGAGCCCTGTGCCATTCAATTAGAGATTTCCCACCAGGCTGATACAAGGCTGTTAATTTATTATTAACTTAATCCAACTGCTCCTGGGTAATAGTAACATATTAATAGCTTATTAATATGGTATGGTACCAACATAATGATCCAGAAGAAGCAGACTTTTGATTCTATGTCCTCATATTTGTTATATTTTCAAAATATGAGATTGTCTGGTGGAATTTCTCCTTCTATTTCCTGGTTTAAAAGTACTTTTGTCGGGGCGCCTGGGTGGCGCAGTCGGTTAAGCGTCCGAAGCCAGCCAGGTCACGATCTCGCGGTCCGTGAGTTCGAGCCCCGCGTTGGGCTCTGGGCTGATGGCTCAGAGCCTGGAGCCTGTTTCCGATTCTGTGTCTCCCTCTCTCTCTGCCCCTCCCCCGTTCGTGCTCTGTCTCTCTCTGTCCCAAAAATAAATAAACGTTGAAAAAAAAAATTTTTTTTTTAAATAAAAAAATAAAATAAAAGTACTTTTGTCAAGAATTCATGGAAATATTTATTAACTCTGTGAGTCACTCAAGCACAAAGAAAATAATGTTCCCTTTTGCTATACTATGTGCTTTAAAAACTAAACAAAAGAATTCAGAATTAAAACTTTGAAACTTGGCATAAAACAAATACTCAGAGGACCAAGAACACATTTCTGAGTGTGGGAAAGCATTTGCCTTTGAGAAAAATTTAGAATTAAAAAAAAAAAAGAACCACTTTGCTGGGCATGGGCAGATATTAGGCCTTATTCAGAGAAAAATGGCATGATGTAATTGTTTTGATACAATATAGGCATAGAACACATTGACCTTGAGAAATTCAGTTCTATTTGAATTTTTATCTCTCTATTTCCCTGAATACTTGACATTTGAATCTGATTCTTTTTTTTGGTAAAATTATCTTAAAACTTAATCCGTGTTTTTTTGTTCTTGTTGTTGTTTGTTTGTTTTTTGTAACACTTGCCACCAAAACAGGCAGAAGCAACGATCATCCCTTTAATAACATGGTCCTCTTTTCTCCAGCATCCAGATGGCTTGGTCATCTCAGTACAAGAGCTGAGGTGTATCATGATAGGTGGAACTGTTGCACAGACTCTGGTCAGGAAAGAGGGAGAGGCCCAAGATAAAGAAGGATTTTGGGTTAATAAAACATAGCAATGTGTTTCTAACCAGTTATTCTTGGAAAGAATGCATATGGTCATGATAAATACGTTTCTTATATCATATTGATGTAGGACACAAAGGCAAATGGAAAATTAAGTTTCCTTACAACTTATAGCCCATTGACAAGTCCTTGAGACAGGAAGCTGACATTGCTCCGGGAACACCCAATTGTCTTAATGTCCATGCTTTGCTAGAGGAAAAACAAGTGGTTAACTGATAGAGATCACAGTCATGCAGGCCATAGTCTCTATCAGTTTACAACTGTCTTAAAGATTTACAAGGAAAACAGCAACTTTGTCAATAGCCAAACTTCCAGAAACCTATAGACTCAATTTCCTGGGACGCTGACGTCATTCACAACCCAAGTGCAGCTCTTTCTGCCCATAGGTCCCGTCCCCGTGCTTTAATAAAGCCACCTTTCGCACCAAAGACATCTCAAGAAGTCTTTCTTGGCTGTCAACTCTGGACCCCAACACTTCAAACCACATTATTTGGCAACTACAAAGGGACTCAGTCTTCTCATCTGGACTCTGGGCCTCGGTGCAAACTTGGTGAGTACTTTCTCTTCTTTCCTCTTCCTTTACTTTCACTTCAAGGAGTATGGTCTTTATTGGAATGCTGTCAGGTTGATTGCCCAGGCTGCAATCCTCTAGCCCATGGCTACTCTATGGGGAGGCTGGAGGTTAGTATCCTGGTCAGAATGGTAGAAAGACCCAGAAACTCGATGCTCTTTCTTCATTTCTGTCCTTATACAAAGTCGTCTGTCTTGGGCACACCACAGCCACCTAAGCGACTAGCATGTCTGCCAATCTTCAGACTCTCATGTGAGGCTTCCTCCTATTGGTCTAATGTGATCCCCTCCACATCCCGAGACACTGGTCCCTGGTCCCGATTGAATTAAATTCCAACCACGGACTGTTTCCTCGAGAAGTTGGCTGTGAAGAGTACATATTTAAAAACAATTTTTTTTGAAATTTTTTTTTACATTTATTTATTTTTGAGAAACAGAGTGAGACAAAGCGTGAACGGGGGAGGGGCAGAGAGAGAGGGAGACACAGAATCTGAAGCAGGCTCCAGGCTCTGAGCAAGCGGTCAGCACAGAGCCTGATGCGGGGCTCAAACCCACAAACTGTGAGATCATGACCTGAGCCGAAGTCGGACACTCAACCGACTGAGCCACCCAGCCACCCCAAAGACTACATATTTTATTTAGAATGTCACTTAGACCGTGATGGATTTCTGTCTTTACTGTTTTCCATCAGTCTCCCCTACTAACTACTTAAACTACAAAATTGAGTAATTTCCCCTTGTAAAACTGTTCCTGTGTTTTCCTTGGGTTAAAATCAGTAGGTTCTTCATGGTCTTCATGGCCTGGCCTTCACAGCAAGGCAAAGCAAGGCAAAACATGGCCTTCACAGCATGGCATTCATGGGAATGCTTGGACACAGTATGGCATGGTATTTCAATCCATTCACCAGATACACATCTGTAGCCTCTGATGCAGTGGAGAAGGGGAGGGACACTAGCATCCTTCCTACATTCAGAGCCTTTACTGCAGGATGGTGACCAATGGCGATTTTCATTTCAGGGACATCTCCAGTGACGTTTGACCCATGGAACCTCTGACATATCCTGTATGGGACACCACTTGAGAGTCAAGGGCGGGGGGAGGGGAGTTTGGTAATGGACTTTCTCTCTTCTTCGATTTCCAAGGACTCTCCCTTGGAATGCCTTTTAACCCACTGAAAATAATTCAGATTGCAAAATTAAAAAAAGAGTGATCTCCTGTAACACTGCATGGCCTCAGTAGGATCTATCAGTTAGATCTCTTCTGTAAGAAACAGGGCAAATGGATGGAGGTACCCTAGATCCAGGCCTTGAGGGCTCTAAATCAGGACCCAGACCTAAGTGCCTTTTGCAGAACATGTTTGGTCAGTAATCAGGCCAGTAAATTCCCTCCTAATATATTGGATTATAATTATCTAAATAGGCCTCCTAATAGAATCCAGGTTGCTGGAGGAAAAACAGGCCATCTTTAATAAAGGAGAGGCTGATTCTCTCACTGTTCCTCCTCCTCATTGATATGGGGGCTTCTCCCTCATTCATTTCCCAGGCTAATGGCTTTGGTTGGAGCCAACTGTGGTTAGTCTACCTCAGAGCAGGGTCTTTAAGGAATATTCCTAAGCAGCTGCCAAAACTCTCTTTGTTTCTGGGAAATTCCTTGTTTTCTCAGGCTCAACATGGACTGCATATTTCCACTTTGGTGGAAAAAAAAACCATGGCATCTGCTCATCTGTCTAAGCTGATGAGGTTTAGAACCAGGAACTGTCTTTCTCTGTCTTTTGGCAGTGCCTCACCTCTTCTGCCCCCCTTGTTTATGCATCACATTAGGTGTGGTCTGCATAACTGGCTCTTGTACCATCCTTGGTGCCTCCAGTGCCATTGACTCCTTCTCCTACCCTCGCTTTCATGGAACCAAGGGCATCCCCTGGACTTAACACCACCCACTTCAGATTTCCTCACCAGTGTCCCAGGTAAAAACTGACAAGGGGGAACAAAGTAATTGAGTTTTCAGTGGACACAGGTGGAACGCATTCAGTGTTTAAGCTAATTTAAGTCTGTTGGTTTAATTAAGATACACATGTCTTAAGAGTTATTGACATTAAGTATGAAATTTTCATTCTACCTAAGTTTACTAAATGTCAATTAAGCTTGTGTTATCTCTGTTGCAATTTGACACCAAAAGATGACTTAAAATGATGGTTAATTCTGTCTCAAGGTTTTCATGGGTAATTGTTAAGATAGCTTTCAAAGTCTTTGGTAACCTGAAAGTTTAAAGTTTTACTTGGATGATAAATTAGATTGAACTCATTGGACATCTAAGTCTTTCCCATTTAGGCTTATTTCTAAATAAAGTGCTAAAGCATGGATTACTAAGCAAAAGGTTTACCTGCTTTTGACCTCTCATTGCAGAGAAACTAAGGATACTTGAGTCTGTTGAAAAACAGGCTTTGTACTTATACATATCCATAAATTTGCCATCTAAAGTATTCTAGTGTGACAGTTCACGATTGGTTACTACTTAGTTTTCACTGCAGACTAAGGTTTCTAAGAGTTAAGACTGACAGAAATAAGGGAAGCAACTCTGTATGTAGATAGTAGGAGATGTGTAAGGAAGATATAAGGAATGAAAATACATTTTTGCTGAAGGTAAAAGAAAGTAATTTTGTTCTATATGAGTCTGGCTGTTTGGAGGGAAATGGCTTAGGACAAAATCTGAGTGCAAAGTAAAGTTGTAGAAGGCTTGTGAAGGGACATCTTTGGAAAGGAATTTTATGCATGGCCAGGTTGGACTAAGGTTGAAATGAATGGATTTTAAAGGCACACTGGTATAAGATTGAAATTCTCCTTTTCTTTATTTAAAAAAAAAAAAAAAGAAGTTTTCTTGGCTTGTTGGTCTGCTCTGGATAAGAAAATGTCAACAAAGTTTTTTTCTTTTGTGTCTTCCTGTAAAACCAGTTTCTGTGTTTTATCTTTATCAGGCCTTTGATTACTTAGTTGAAACTTCTCAATATTAAAGGAGCTAAGTTTTGCTAACAACTACATAACCTACATATTTGCCTTTTGGATCTCTTATTGCCACATTGGTTAAATAAATAGTTAAGTTTTATAATGATCTGGAATCCTATTTAGGCATCTGCTTTATAACTTTCTGAGGTTTTTTAACAAGCGTCCGCAAGATATGAATTTGTAGATGAAGTTGTTTTTTGTTTTTAGGTTTTTTTTGACTAATTAGGTCTTTTTATTTGGTATGTTAAGTTACTTGAAAAGCACTGTCAAATAATAAGTCTTAGGTTATATTGGGTAAATGCTATAACTGTTCAATTAGACATACATACATACATACATATATATATTAAAACTTTTATATATATACAAAATTCATAAGTTTTAATATGTTCTGGTATAAGGTCATCACTTGATATTCTGATTATTGAAGTGTAATGTGTCATACAAATAACTGAATTTCCTTGTCAATTATATCATAATGAACTCTCATATTAGATCTTTAACAATGTCCATTTCTGAGTTTTTGTCATTTATAATTGTTCTTATTCTCTTACAAAATGTGTTTTATATTCAAGGAGATTTATCAAAAGGACTTTTAGGACAAAAACAGGTATTCGATATCTTTAAGATCTAAACTGGAATGGGTCAGAATTTCCAGAACTAAAAAGCCACATTCAAACTAAACAAAAATTAGTAACATAGGACTAAATGAACTGAAAAAAAAAATGATTATAGTTTTTGTAACTCTTATTTGAGACATTGCTGGTTCTCTAATGTTCTTCTGGATTGAGGAAACTTTAAGATGTCTATGATTTACAGAAATGTGATAGATTATTCATTTGTGAACCAACTAAAGCATTTAACTTTTCTCTCTACCTGAACCCTCTGAAATTAAAAAAGTCTCAGTGAGTATTCTTTCTTCCTTGGCAATCATAGTCATTTGCATAAGTCCAAAAAGAATCTGCCCTCTTAGGACATCATTGGAAACATTGTTTATTTTGCCAAGACTTTGACTGAAATGTCATATTTGAGAAAGACATGCATAGACTCAGATATGACCAAACAACTTTAAAGAACTAAGGTTGACTTTATGAAACATGGAGCCATAAAGCCCCTTGGAAATGTTGGTCTAATGATACCCTGCTTAGAGAGTTCCCAGCAGCCTTACCAAGTGAGTAAAGAAGGTGACTTCCTGGCAGTTACAGGAACCTCAGGATATACTGGGGAACTCCTGAAGAGGAATTCGCCCAAATCTACAGGTATTGCAGACATGTCTGATGGCAAGTACCTAGCTTAGCTTCTGGCCTAGAGAGGCTAGTAACAGTTCAATCTGGCTTCCTTATAAAAGGTTCCAGCAAAGCAGATTTTAAAAGATCCATATGGCCAATCACTACTCTTCCTGAACTTATGTAAGTAATTAGGCTAAGCTTGTTAAAAATTGGACCTGATTTTCAAACAAATTAGTCCTAATTTGGCTACTTCTGGAAATAAGGGTGATTTTAGAAAGAACAAAAAATTTCGATAACACATCTTTGCGGTTGTTAAATTCTAGTTCTAATTGTCTTTGAATGTTTATTGTTTGCCTAAGCTAGACAACTTGTGGTAAACTTCAGAGAAACTGCCACAATAGCTAATGTATAGACAACCTTTGTGCTTGTTAGTCTGTGGTAATAATAACAGGACCCCATGAGCAGATGATTATTTGAACAGCTGGAAAATGGGATGGATTCCCCAACAATTGTGTAACTCAACTAGCACCTTGGCCAATTCTGTGTGGCTGGAATGACAAAATTTTTCCTTAAAAGCCAGAGCATACACGACTCCATGGAGTTGTGAAGATAATGGATAATGGAGACAATCCCACTTTCCTTATGCACTTGGGGATACACTTGTGGATGCCCTTATCCCCTGAAATAAGTCTTCTCCCATTTGCCAGTGATTCCTCATAATAAAGATATTGTTAAGGCTAGACGTCTGATGAAGAGGGCTTCTTGATTGTTTTATCCCTAAGCCATATTTGTCCCAGGCACTACCTCTATTGATAGAAAATTGCAAATAGAGGCTTTAACCAAGCATACAGTGACCACCTTTAACTAAGGCTGACATGCAGTTACCCAAAAATTCAAAAGATGGCTCTCCAAAACCAAATGGACTTTGATATCCTAACTGCAGTTCAAGGAGACCCAAAATTAGACGGCTGCCTCCTAATGGGCCCCAAAGACTATGTGGCTCTAATTTGTGGCCATAGCTTCCCCCAGGCTGGGTAGGCTGCTACACTCTGGGTTTTGCCTGGATTCATGGATGCATTATTAAAGCCATTACCAACCCAGCAACCTCCGAAATTTAAAACAACGGTGGATACATTCTGTGTTTTATCGGTATGACCACCTAGCATTCATCTTTGTTCCCTCTTTGAGAGTGGAGGATGTTGTTTGGCACATGGAAGCTCTTAATAAGACACAGTCAAAGCCCTCAGTGACATTCAACATAGCACTTCCTATTAAATACTGAAGTAACACAAATGCGTAAAGCAGTTTTACAAAATACAATGGCATTAGATGTTTTAACTGCTGCACAAGGTGGAACTTGTGCTATCAATGTATGCTCTGCATACATTTCAGGTAACCACAAAAATATTTCTGGATTTCTAACTGACATGAGTACTCAAATTAGTACTTTAAATTATTCCTCTCTTTTGTCTAATGATTGGTTAAACTCCTGGACTGGAGGAAGATTTTTGTCAACTACCAAAGGACTTTTATTTGGGCTTCTTTGTCTTTTTGCTATTCTAATCATACTTTGTTGCTTCCTCCCAGCTCTCTCCACTTGGTGCCGAGACTCCTTCACTGCCATAATTTCAAGTTGACAGATGATCCTTTCCACTTAGGAAGCCCCATACATGTGTCTTCCTTGGATTCAGCTGCTTCTGCCTTTTGTAACTCCTACATATATAAACCTCCAACTGACCAATGTTGACCCAAAGGTAGGGACATTTCTTTGCTCCTATTCAGCAAGAAGTTACAGAAGATGTGACCTTCCAACCTTAACAACCTTAAAGATTTAAGGGTCAAAATTCTTCAAGGGGCAATGATGTGGGAAAGAAGCAAATGGAAAATTAAGTTTCCTTGCAACTTAAAACCCATTGACAAGTTCTTGAGACAGCAGAGTGACAGTCCTCTGAGAACACCCAATTGTCTTAATGTTTTTTTTTTAATTTTTTAATGTTTATTTTGAGAGGGAGAGGGGAGAGGCAGAGATAGATGGAGACACATAGTCTGAACCCAACACTTCAAACCACATCAGTATCAGATCTCATATCAATGACACTCATTGATTTTGCCTGGAACCTAAAAGAAAAATGCCACTCTATATTTTACTGCTTAAGGCAGAATTTATAGAAAGTTTTGGGATATGTGCAATCCCTCCACTGTTAGCCTGTCTCTTCAAGTGTGGGTCAATAAGCATTTATTGAACTCCTGCTAAGCCCCAAGCATTTGGGATTCAGAAAATAATGAAAGGTTGGACTTGCTCTCAAACAGTTCACAAGCCAAGAAGGAAAGAGACACACTAAAACAGATGGGACTTGGAGGTGAACCCAATAAAGGTATGCTCACATTAGTTTATGCTCACAAAGGGGGAAACCCTAATCTAGCCCAGAGAGATTCCTAGAGGAAATAATCATCTCTGCCTCCCTAGCATCTAGCATAGTGCCTAGCCCCTAGTAAGTGTGTAATAAATAACTGCTGTACTGAATTGAGTGTACTTTATTGTGTAAAAGGTTTTATTTTTATTTTTATTTATTTTTTTTAACATTTATTTATTTTTGGGACAGAGAGAGACAGAGCATGAACGGGGGAGGGGCAGAGAGAGAGGGAGACACAGAATCGGAAGCAGGCTCCAGGCTCTGAGCCATCAGCCCAGAGCCTGACTCGGGGCTCGAACTCACGGACTGCGAGATCGTGACCTGGCTGAAGTCGGACGCTTAACCGACTGCGCCACCCAGGCGCCCCTTATTGTGTAAAAGTTTTAAATCAGAGACTGATTTAAGATGAACTGCATATATCTATTAATGCTTCAAATGATGCAGGTATATCCTGCTTATTTTTTCCACAAAGCTATCACATCCAATATTGTCTATATTAGTATGTTTATTGTCTGCCCCAGAAGTGTGAGCTCCTTAAGAATGGGACTTATATTTCCTTTACCTAGAATTGTGGCTCAAATCTAGTAGATATTCAACAAATATTTGTTGAATGAATGTGGAGACCAACACTAGTTACATTGATGAAACAGACAGTTAAAAAAAATCCAATAAATCCAATAAATTCATGAGGCTCTATATGAGAATTTAGTGCGTAAATTTTTGTGGCCTAGGGCAATAGTTCTTTGTTGAGAATCTCATGAATGTTTTTGTGATAGCTGGGTAGTTTAGTTAGCTGAGCATCTGACTTCAGTTCAAGTCATGATGGCATGTTTCCTGAGTTCAAGTCCTGCATTGGGCTCTCTGCAGTCAGTGTGGAGCCTGCTTTGGACCCTTTCTCTTCTGCCCCTCCCTACTCACTCCTGTCTCTCTCAAAAATAAATAAATGTTAAAAAAAAAATCTCATGAATGCTATTAGTTCTGTCTATAGAAAAATGCACATAGATGTCAAGTTTTGACATCAATAAGTACAGAAAAATATCTGGTTGAGAATGCTTGACCCAGTAGAGAAGAGAAAAATTTTAAAGAATTGACTGGACTTTTTTGTGGATTTACTTATTTTTTTGGAAACAATTTTACTGTCCAACTATAACTGTTCTTTACCTTAATTTATTTGTAAAATGGGAGAGATTGAATGATAGATGTGTCAAAGAAGCTACATTCTATGATACTATCTAGGTCAAGACTGAAGCATATTTAAAAAATATATATATATGTGTATATATACACAAACACACATACACATATATATACTTATTTAATATTTATTTATTTATTTATTTATTTATTTATTTATCTAATTTTTCCTCCTTCTGACTCCCTTTAATTTTGGTTAGCCAAGAAAGTGTTTTAATGTATCAAGTGTTCAGATATATCACTAATATGTGAAAACTAGGCAACTGTTTTAAAATGTATATAAAAAATTATTTCAAAATACCTTTTTTTTTCTTTAACATTTCAGAATACAAAATAGACAATTTATTCAAATAAAACCTTTGGAAATGGTTATCCAAAAATACTGCAGCGTGAAAAAGCTCTGGTGTTATAAAGAATTTCCTATGGCAGGGGTGGAAGGCGGTCTCTCAAATGTCTCCCAAAGATCTGTGCCTCCTGGTATTCACACATTTGGTGCCATCTCCTCTATTGGAGCATGGACTAAACCTAGTGACCTGCTCCTAAAGAATAGAATATGTCAGTAGTGATGCGATGTCACTTCTGACTTCCATTTTGCTAATATCCTCTCTTTCTGGATTTTCTGCTTGCTCGTTCTGACGAAGCAAGTTGCTGTGGTTGCTCTGCCCTATGGAAGGCCTCCCAGAGCAAGCAGGGCCAACCAGGAACTGAACCCTGCCAACATCAGTGAGCTTAGAATCTGATGCTCTCCTGGTCGAGCCTCGAGATGAAAGCAGTCCTGGCCATCACCTTGACTGCATCCTTGTGAAAGGCCTTGAGCCAGGGCACCCAGCAAAACCACTTTTGGATTCTTGATCCACAGGAACTGTGAGATAAAAATGCCTGTTATTTGTCATTTGTTATTTTAGCCACTGTTTTGTGGTAACTTCTTACATATTAGTAGATAACAAGTACATCAAGGACTACCATATCTACTGCCGGCAACACCCTGATGTCATAATTTCAATGTTACTAAAATGGCCTGTAGGGTACATGTCAGTAAATCAGTAGTATTTCATAATAAGAGTAACATATTTCCAGCAAAACCGTACTTACTAAGATTTCAGTTAACCCATTTTTTAATTAAAAAAAATTTTTTTTAATGTTTATTTATTTTGGGGAGAGACAGAGCATGAGTGGGGGAAGGGCAGAGAAAGAGAGAGACACGGAATCTGAAGCAGGCTCCAGACTCTGAGCTGTCAGCACAGCGCCTGATTCAGGGCTCAAACTCACAAACTATGAGATCATGACTTGAGCTGAAGTTGGATGCTTAGATGACTGAGCCACCCAGACACCCCTCAGTTGACCCACTTTTTAAAAAAATTATCTAATTTCATGGTTCTCCAACAACTTTCCCCCCTAACTTTTTATTTCTGGTATTCTTCTTCTGTATCATTTAGTACATTGAATGGGAAGAAATAGTAGCAATGTCTTATTAAAATTAATAGATTTGAAAAAAAATAAAAGAGTTGATAGTTTCATTAAATGACTATGTAGAAATAAGGAGATATTTAAAAAGAAAAATTGGGGCTCCTGGGTGACTCGGTTGAGCGTCCAACTCTTGATTTTGACTAAGGTCATGATCTCACGGTCATGTGAGATCAAGCCCCACATAGCACTCTATGCTGACAGCCAGAACCTGCTTGGAATTCTCTCTCTCCCTCTCTCTATCTCTTTCTGCCCCTCCCCAATTCGCACACATGTGCTCTCACTTTCTCTCTCTCTCTCAAAATAGATAAACATTAAAAAAATAAATAAAAAGAAAAACCTATTATGTTTATAAAATAAATTTATATTTATATTCATTACAATTATTGAGAGTTTTGAAAAGTTGGCATGTGGTAGAATTTTTATTTATACATTTCTAAAAGGAATCTATCTAGGGAGACTCCATTTTAGGCTGGGTTTATTAAGTGCTCTTCCTCCTGTAAGAATACGATAAATTACGAAGATGTCATAGGTAGAACTAGGAATCAAGAAGAACCTATATGCAAGTTAATTCTATCACTGAAGGAAAATACAACTCTGTCCTCTGTGTTTTGACATAGATTTTAAAGCAGCTAATTCTAGAAAATTTGTAATACATTATTTCCTTGGAGGTGTGGGGACTGGAAGGTATGAGGGGCATATGAAAAAGTGGGATCTTTAGATACCAGAGAATTAATAATTAATATACTGTGGTGCTCTCTCTGCTGCTTTTTAATCATTCAGAAACTACCATAAGGCTTCAACTGTAAAGGGCTTTGTTCTTATGTCCTTTTACTTTTTCTATGTGCAGATCTACTTACAAAAATGTACAGATTGGAGAAAGATATTATGAGTAAAAAACTCTTTTAGCCTCATGAGATAGACTTAGTGTCTTTCCAACAGATGCCATCAGAAGAATTGTGAGAAAAATGTTAGAAAACAAAGTGCAGGTGATTTAATATTTGTATTAAGTAATATCTTTTCTACAATTATATGCTGGTTTCTGTGTAGACAGGGCAAACAAGTCAAAGTATGAATCAAAGTATGAGTTTCTGGGACTTGACCTGTAAAGCATTCAAACGTTTATTCTCTGATGGACTTACACTGTCTGAAATTCATTCCAAGACCTTGACGGCATTTTGATATACTCTTTTCAACAGAGGAATTTTTATAGTTTTCCTCTAACTTTGCCTGTGTTTTTGAATGTTTCCTCCCTCTTTGCTCAGCATGGTCCTTTCATTTCTTGCTCCTTGGTTTTTTTTTTTTTTTCGTTGCTTCTAGAGTGGTTTAGTAAAGCATGAAGAAAGGAAAGGAAAGAGCTGAAGAGTGTGGGGGATTATTCCTGTCTCTGTGTGATTCTGGTTTACCTGATAAAACTTAATTCCTGCCTTATCTTTCTTAGCCAGCACGTTAGGGAGGGCGAGGGGGGCGGGGCATGTATAAAGGTCTCAGGTCTCTCCAAAGCCCATTTTAACTGCTGGACAGAACAGCCTCCACCTTGTAAGGTGAGGAAAGTGCTCTGATAATCCACCTTTGAAGCTCCACTGCCCATAGAAGATACACACGCTCAGGGAGCCAAGATGAGGGTAGGGGAGGTGCAGGACAAGTGACTGGCTACTTCTTCCAACTTTTTTTGCATGTGGTTCTAGCAAAGAATATGTATCTCCAAATCTGAATGTGACCAGTCTGAAAACTATTACGTGTAAATTCCTATGTCAATATATATTCTACTCTAATTGGGAAATCTCAAATGACTAAATGGATTTGTGTGGAGAACAAGTAGTTAAAGAATGATTCTTTTCAAAACTCCAGAGTGACTTAATAACTTTCCTACCAAATCCATACAATGTTTTTCTTCTGCCCAAAGATTCCCAATTTCCCTTAGAAATTGTGCCATATGTTCAGAAAAAATGGTTTGGTCCTGCTCTTTCCACTATGGCAAAATTTATTTTAGTCCTCAAATTTCCTCTCTGGCCTACGTGCTTTCTATCGGGTCTCTTCATCTATCGTGAATGAATCTCTTGTATAACTCTCCTGAGTACATCCTTTCAGACACATATTCTCACTCTCCCATAAACCAGAGTGTCTGGAGCTCTGCCACTGCATTTGGAGCTTCAGCTTAGACCTAGATTTGAAATACCAAGTTTCTGGTGACATTACAGATTGATAGTTGGTGCCTATTTCTGGCAGGTCACTGGATGCTAACCACTAGATGCAGCCCACGGATGCCAGGTTAACAAGGTCGATGTAGTTTGAGTTGATCTCCAAAACAAAGAATATTCTGTCTCCTAAAATTCCACTTAAATAAAGCAACTTAATAAGGTTAACGCTTCATGTGTGTGATTTTTGGTTCATTATTTTTTATATTTGTTTGAGGTATGAAGACAATTTGATATAGTGTCAGAAACTAATGGCAATCTTAAAGCACTAACTAGATATTCCTTCCAAGGAGAAATTTAAGTAGTTTTTGAAACATGATATTTTTGTGATTGAAAACGTTTCCTGAAAATAAATCATATTTAATGTTTATTTTCTCGAGGCGCCTGGGTGGCTCAGTTGGTTAAGCATGCCACTTCGGCTCAGGTCATGATCTTACAGCTCATGGGTTCGAGCCCTGTGTTGGGCTCTGTGCTGACAGCTCAGAGTCTGGAACCTGCTTTGGATTCTGTGTCTCCCTCTCTCTCTCTTTGTCCCTCCCCTGCTCACATTCTGTCTCTGTCTCTCAAAAATAAGTAATAAAGTTTTTTTTAACGTTTATTTTCTCTAATTATAACATCAAAAATTTCAAAACATGTAGCAGATACTGAGAAGTAAAAAGCCTTATAATATCACCACTTAGAGAGAATTGCTATTAATATCCTGTTATATTTGAAAATCAATGATTTATTAACTAAATTACATGCAAATCTCTTCTGTAGGTGAGTCAGGGTTAAGTGGTAAATTTTAATACATATTGTTATGAAAAAGGGTTACATTTCTACAAAGTGTTTTAACTTTAATTTTTTATGGTTAGATTTTGGGGAGGGGGGCTGTTGTTTTTAGTCCAGCTTTTTCAAACTAAGAAAACTGGGGTGGATCTGAACAGGTGTTTGGCAGAGTAAGGTATTATGAATACCTTCCTGTCTCAGTGTTGCATTATGTGGTTGGCCTCAGTGCCTCTGGCAAGCAGAGATTTAAATGCATCCATACTGCAGAAAGAGTAATTAGAGAAAATCATCATCTCCAATTACCTTTGGAACAAAAGAAAAAAAAATTGAGGTCCCTAAAATTTTACAGTATATTGCTCCCAGTATAAATATACAGTATATACACTCCCCTGGACATATCCTAAGTTTTTGTGTGTTTTTTTCTGAATATGAAAGTAATATATACTCCTTTAAAACAATTTTTTTAACGCGTTTATTTATTTTCGAGAGTCAGAGAGAGACAGAGTGCAAGAGAGGGAGGCACAGAGAGAGGAGACAGAATCTGAAGCAGGCTCCAGACCCTGAGCTGTTAGCACAGAGCCCAACACAGGGCTTGAACTCATGAACTGAAAGATCATGGCTGGACGCTTAACTGACTGAGCCACCCAGGCACACAGTTCTTTAAACTCCAAACATTACAAAACTATAAAATGAAACAAACCATCAATAATTTTGGAGCATATTTTTTCAAAATAAAAAAGAATTCTCTATCCAGTCGCTATTTTGTGTCCATGATCAGTTTTAATATGGTATTCCTACTACGGCTGAATCAGTACGTGGTTCTAATAAACCCAAATGCCTTTGGTTTCTAATATGCAATTCTTTTACTGCTCCTTGTTAACAGTCTATGAAACTAGCCCAATTTAATAATCTCCTAACTATTTAAGATAGTTAAGATATTGTATAATGGTGTATTATGGCTAATTTAACATTTTGGCTGAGCACTAACATATATTTTCCTAGGAATTGCCATTTTTCAAAGTATTAGAAGAAAACATACCACATAAAACACATTGAAAGCAATTGAAAGAGCACTTGGAAATCTCTTTGTATTCAGAGTCACCAGTGACTCCGAAATCTGATACACCCAAGATACGGTAAAGGATAGGGCCTGAATCTAAACTCAATTATAAAACACTCTCTAAAAACTGCTTTTCTGGAATAGGTTTTTTTCAACTTGTTTACTTATGTACATGTTATATTGGTGCCGATAACTTGTCTATGTCCAGTGCACCACCCACTGCATATTCCAGGTGAACTAATGATGTATATACAGATATACACAAATGTAAGTAGATCTATTCACTCCTATGTGGCAGATGGTATTTTCCAAATGCCCATCACGTCTCCTATGACAAAAGCTCTTCTTACATGTGACTTTGGCACTCCTCTCATTGAGACAGGCTTTCCTGACTGGATCAAGAGAGTATGGGAGAAGTGACAGTATGTGACTTCCAAGGCTAAGTAATCAAAAGAAAAAGCACTTTCTACCCTGTTCCCTGAAATACTTGTTCTGGAATACCTCAGGCTCCATGTAAGCAGCCTGACTGTCCTGAGGTGGCCTTGCTGTGTGTGAGGAACTCAAGCTAGCCCAGAGTGAGAGACCTCACATGGAGAGCCTGAGATGACCTGGAAAGGGAGGGAGGGAAAGAGAGGGAGAGTTTCTGCCCAGCCCCCAGCTGCTCCAGCTATCCCTCTTCCCAGTCCCAGCTACTGTTTAACTGCAACCACGGGAGAGATCCTGAGCCAGCACTGACCAGCTAAGCCTTTCTCACATTCTGAACACACAGAACCCATGAGAGACAACAAAATGGTTATTATCATTTCACGCCACTAAATTTTTGAGTAATATGTTACATACCAACACCTTACTGGAATACCCTACAAGCTTTTCCAAATTTTTAGTAACATAATTTCTTTGCTTCTTATAGAACCTGAATAGCTCTGGCACTCCTCAGTCTAAGGGAGAGGTTTGGACAGGTAGGGGTACCAGGGACAATTAGAGTGGTGGGTTTTAGATGCAACACCATAGGTAGTTAATGTAGATGATGTATTATGGTGGCTATACTCTGATGATATCTGGGAAAAGCAAAACAAATTTAAAAAACTTCCATGGACTCAGCTGCATTTTCAGGAACCTTTAGCTCCAAATTAAAAAACAAAACAAAACAAAACATGAGATTTAAACAAAACAAGCAATTCCAAATAATACTTATTTTGTTATGAGAATAAAAAATACACAGTCCTCCAGGATTCATATTAACACCTGTCAAGTCTCACTCAATTCTGTCAAAACATCTGTTTGCTGAAATTCTAAGTAAAAATGATATTCTTAGGACACTTAATTTCTTCTAATGATAGTGATGGATAGTGTTTTCTTTTTAAAAGTTCAAGCTAAGTATATAGTGTGCCTGATTTATTTATCTCGTTTTCATTTGACACATATTTATATGGCATTACTACTAGTGAGGATAAATCATCTGAGGAGACAAAGGGAGGTAAGTTACTTAACAAGAGTACATAAGCTGGGGCACCTGGGTGACGCAGTCGGTTAAGCATCCGACCTTAGCTCAGGTCATGATCTCACGGTTCATGGGTTCAAACCCTGCATCAGGCTCTGTGCTGACAGCTCAGAGCTGGAGCCTGCTTCAGATTCTCTGTCTCCCTCTTTCTCTGTCCCTCCCCTGCTCACTCACTTGCCTGCTCTTTCTCTCTCTCTCTCTCTCAAACATAAAACAAAACATTAAAAAAAAATGAAAACAACAAGGGTACCCAAGCTAGAAAGTGGCAACAGAAGCCAAGGAAGTCTGGTTCCAGAGTCTATATTCCAAACTACTACTTTTAATACCTCTTTGACAAGTATATTAGCTATTACTTGTATAATTGAGTGTTTTCCCTTTCATACTTGATGGAATATTTCTGTAAATATCTCCATGGGGACAGATCTGCTATATACATGTAACTGAAGCCTTATTGAGGTTATCTGTGGTTACACCTGAAGAAATACTTCAGAAATATTTCCAAGTACTTAATATATAAAGCATCCCAAGAACTGAAAAAATACAGTTAAAAAACATTGTAAGTATTTAAAACCAGACATCACTTGGGGCACCTGGGTGGCTCAGTCAGTTAAGTGTCCGACTTCAGCTCATGTCATGATCTCATGGTTTGTGAGTTCCAGCCCTGCATTGGGCTCTGTGCTGACAGCTCCAAGCCTGAAGCCTGCTTTGGATTCTGTGTCTCCCTCTCTCTCTGCTCATCCCCTGCTCGTGCTCTGTCTCTGTCTCTGTGTCTCTCTCAAAAATAAACAAACATCAAAAAAAAAATTAAAACTAGACTTCACTCGTATGTGGAATTTAAGAAACAAAACAGGTGAACATGGGGAAAGAAAACGAAAAGAGGGAGGCAAACCATAAGAGAGAGACTCTTAACTGCAGAGAATAAACTGAGGGTTGTCGGAGAGAGGTGGGTGGTGGATGGGTAAATGGTGATGGGCATTGAGGGTACTTGTTGGGATGAGTACTGGCTGTTATATGTGAGAGTTGAATCACTGGGATATACTCCTGAAACCAGTACTATACTGTATGTTAACAAACTAGAATTTAAACTTTACAACTTAAAACTTGAAGCAAAAATCATCAAAATTAAAACTAGTCTTCATGTTACTGATTGCTGAAGTGCACACTCATTTCTTTCACACTTCATATAATTATCAACTTATTTACTTGTGTATTAGCTATTTCTCCTCATAAGCCTATTTCTGAATATTAGTGCATAGCCTGAGTAAATGTTCAATAAACGTTTTGAATAACTTAGGGGATAGTGGGGGATGGCTTCATAAGATGATGCTTCAATTGGATCTTGAAGAAACAGGATAAGATTTGTTGAGTACTAACTGTGTGACAAGCATATTTCTAAGCACTATACATGTACTGTATAATATGATATTAGTGGTAGCACAAGACTCAAACCCAGTCTGACTTCAGAATGCATGCTTGTTATGAATTGTGACTCCCCAAAGATATGTTGAAGTCCTAACCCTGGCACCTGTGGATATCAAACTCATCTAATACTCTCAGAAGACTGGGCTGTACTGCTTATCCAGAATGAATGAGAAAGAATTCCGTAAGAGAAACTGCAATAAAACATTTCAGTTGATGGCAGCAATGTTAGGAGTATGCACAAAACTTCCCAAGCAGTATGACTATTTTGAAGAGCAGCACCTACTTGAACACCTGAATTTCAGAAATTTGTTTTAAATGTAATCTTTTGTATTTTGTACTTTTATTCTATATATCATGGTACCAATTGGGACTTCGTGAACTTAGTTTTAAAAATTGTTAAATGTTTTTATTCATTAAAAAAAATTTTTTTTAATGTTTATTCATTTTTGAGAGAGAGAGCGTTAGCAGGGAAGAGGCAGAGAGAAAGGGAGACAGAGAATTGGAAGCAGGCTCCAGGCTCTGAACTGTCAAGCACAGTGTCCGACATGGGACTTGAACTCACGAACTGTGAGATTATGACCTGAGCTGAAGTTGGATGCTTAACCGACTGATCCACCCAGGCACCCCTGTTTTTATTTGTTTTTGAGAGAGAGAGACAGACAGAGTGGGGGGGGGGGGCAGAGAGAGAGACACACACACACAGAATCCAAAGCAGGCTCCAGGCTCTGAGCTGTCAGCACAGAGCCCAACGCAGGGTTTGAACCCATGAACCGTGAGATCATGACCTGAGCCGAAGTGGGATGCTTAACCGACTGAGCCACCCAGGCGCCCCATGGGACTTTGTGAACATTTAATAAAACAGTTTGAGGAATGAGCCAACTAGGTTGACTGAGAAGAAGGAAAAGAATCAGTGCATTATAAAGGAAATCAATATTCTGCACAACACTTATAGTTATAAATATATAAGTGGAAGACTAATAAGGCAGTATAACTCTAGTTATTCTGAAAGTAAAGTAACAATTCCTATGTGAATATCACAAAAATAGGGATATGTAGGGGCGCCTGGGTGGCTCAGTCGGTTAAGCGTCCGACTTCGGCTCAGGTCACGATCTCGCGGTATGTGAGTTAGAGCCCCGCCTCAGGCTCTGTGCTGACTGCTCAGAGCCTGGAGCCTGTTTCAGATTCTGTGTCTCCCTCTCTCTCTGACCCTCTCCCGTTCATGCTCTGTCTCTCTCTGTCTCAAAAATAAATAAATGTTAAAAAAAAAATTTAACCACTAAGCATGTTAGATTTAAAAAAAAAATAGGGATATGTATATTTGACCTTCTTCAATCACTTAAAGCATTTATTTAAGAACCCAAATATATTGGATTAGATTTGTACTCTCTAACTTGATAGCCACTTGCCACAAATAGCTATTAAGTACTTGAAATATGGCCAGCACAAGTGAGACCCTCAATTCAATGTTTAAAGGTACATGAATACCATGAATACTAATGTACAACAGGTACGTGAAAAGATGCATTATATCAGTCATTAGGAAAATGCAAATCAAAACCATAATGAGAGGGGTGCCTGTGTGGCTCAGTTGGTTGACTGACTTTTGATATTGGCTCAGGATGAGATCTCGCAATTGCGGGATTAAACCCCACACTGGGCTCCACGCTGTGTGGAGCCTGCTTGGAATTCTCTGTCTCCCTCTCTCTGCCCCTCCTCTGTAGATGCACTCTCTCTCTCTCAAAATAAATAAATAAGCATTTAAAACAAACCATGATGAGAGATCACCTTATACCAGTTAAAATAGCTATTATCAAAAAGACTAGAAATAACAAGTGATGTGAAGAAAAGGGAACTATTGGTGGGAATGCAGACTGTGCAGCCCCTGTGCAAAACAGTATGGAGGTTCCTCAAAAAATTAAAAATAGAACTACCATGACCCAGCAATTCCACTTCTGGGAACTTATGTAAAGAAAATGAAACACTCAAAAAGATACGTGCACCTGTATGTTACTTTCAGCATTATTTACAATAGTCAAGATATGCAAACAACTTTGGGTCCATTGATGGATGAATGGAAAAAGCGAATGTGGTATGTGTGTGTGTATGTATGTATGCATATACACACAAATATTATTCTGCCATAAAAAAGAATGAAATCTTGCCATTTGTGACAACATGGATGGTCCTTGAGGACATTATGAGAAGTGAAATAAGTCAGACAAAGACAAATACTGCATGAGATCTCTTATATCTAGAATCTATAAATAAATAAATAAACAAGCTTATAGATTGGTGGTTGCCAGAGATGGGGTTAGAGCTGTGTGTGTAGGAGAAATGGGTGAATGGTTTTTCCTTTTTTTAGTTTAAATAAATTGAATTAAAAAAAAAAAAAGAAATCACACCAACAAATGGCAGAGTTGGTAGGCTAAAGAGTAATTGGAAGCAATGAAATAGATTTATTCATTACAATGATGGGAGTTTGGTTTTTATCTAGATTAAATGATTAAAAAACAGATTTAAGAAAGTAGTACAATGTTAATTCAGTGAAATCAAATGACAAAAATCATTGAACTGGATCTTTTTCATAGAAGTTGTACTTTTAGGTTTTAAATAATATAGTACACGCTATTCACAAATGGGTACTTTATTTAGACAGCTGATATAATTCTACAGAGTACTTGAACATTACACAATTATACAATCCAAATGAATATTGATTACAGAACAGCCTCAACAAAATTTGTCATTCTATAGGGATATAGAAAACATGCATTTTTTTAAATGTTATTTATTTTTGAGAAAGAGAAAGAGAGCAGGGTAGGGGCAGTGAGAGGGGGGAACAGAGGATCTGAAGCTGGCTCCATGCTGAGAGCATAGAACCCAACGTGGGGCTCAAATTCATGAACTATGAGATCATGACCTGAGCCAATGCTTAACCAACTGAACCACCCAGGCACCCCAGAAAACATGAATTTTTAAAAAAGTTTTATTGATTTGAGGAATCTCTACACCCCACAAGGGGCCTGAACTCACAATCTGAAGATCAAGAGTCACACGCTCCGCTGACTGAGCTAGCCCTGAAAACACGAATTTTTCAAAATGTTTGAAGACCAAGAATTATTTGAAAGGCTGTTTCACCAGTTACTACAACAATGAATTTTCTATTTCCAATTAAATCTTTTGCCAAAGGGAGGATGATCTATTCCCTTCATGCAGAAGACTTAAAGGAAGATAGTCAAGTAAAAATTGTACATATGAAAGACATGTGTGTATAAATAAATAGATCATAAAATAACTTCGAAAGTTGTTTATATAGAGTTCAGGAACATAAAAGTGTTAGGTTCCACAGAAAGGACCAAAAAATACTAAATCACCACTGTCATGTTGTTGACATGTTAGTGGTGGTAGCAGTGAGATGACAAATAAGTGAATTGCATATTATATTTAAATGTGAAAAGTTACATGGAGAAAAGTTAAGGAAGAATGATATAGAGGAAGGAAGGTGGGAGGAGGGTTAGTAATTGGCTATGTGGAATGATTGGTGAAGACCCAAACATTTAGGAAAAGACCTGAAGGGAATAAGGAAGCCCTGTGTGATCTGGGTGAAGAGTGTTTCAGTTAGAGGGCACAGCAAGAGCAAAGGCCCTGAGGCAGGAATGTGTTTGTCCTGTTTGGGAGATCAGGGTCCTTTGGAATGGAGTGAGAGACGAAGGGAAAGATAAAGGTAACAAAGCCACAGAGATAAAACTGGAGGAGATCATGTGGGTCTTATAGGTTTAATTAATAACCTTGTTTCTATGAGTGAGTGGGATACAATTGGAGAATTCAGAGCAGAGGACTTGAGTTTAGAACTATATTTTACATTTGGAAATATTCCTGTGGTTTCTTTTTTATGCATAGGTTGTATGAATGTCCTTTATGTAGTGAAATGCAAACAGTTGTTGTTTTAAAACCAAATGTGACTGTAATCGATTCTGCCTTCTAAAGCAGGTGACATACTTCACATCTGTTGGGAACTAAATCTTTATATTGTTCATCCATTTTCAAAGGGCACTTATTGAAAGAGAAATATACTCATGGAATACTGAATTGGAATTTGATATTTTATTCAGAAACATTTTATTTTTAAAAACTGCAGAGAAGTACTCTTTGATTCTTTGTATACTTCAGCCATTATGTGTTAAGTGGGCTTTAATAGGATACCCTAGAAGCATTTGTTGTATTATTTCTATGAAGAAATGCAATCTGATTTCTAAATCATTGACTTGCATATGAGCTTTAGGAAGCACAATCTATTAATAATATGGAAACTGTACAAACAGGTAGAAACAGGTAGATAATGATTGACCTTCAGTAAATAATCTTAATGCATTTTTCAAATAGGAAAAAATAAATTTTATTTTATGTTAATTTAAATGTAAAATATATATACTGAATTTAGTTATTGGAATCTTCTAAGTATGTTTGCAACAACTTGGGTATATGTATCTATTATGTCAATTGTAAATTTTATAAAATCTAAGTACAGAACAAGCATTTCTGATAAAAATTTGGTGTCCAAATTGAGATGTGCTATAAGTGTAAAATACACTAGATTTCAAAAACTTAGTACAAAGAAAAAAGAAAGTAAAACATCTCATTAATAATTTTTATTTTGATAACATATTGACATATAACAGGTACAATAAAATATATTTTTAAAATATATTTTACCTGTTTCTTTTTAGTTTAAAAAAATGTGGCTCCCTGCAAAATTTTAAATTATGTATGTGGCTCACATTATATTTCTGTTAGATAGCATTGCTCTAGACTAGTGGTTCTCAAATGTGTTCTCTTGACCATCAGCATCAGCATCACCTAGGACTTGTTAGAAAAACACATTATAAATCTCACCTCAGATTTATTGAATCAAAAGGTTCTTTATTTTAACAAACCCTCCAACTGACTGTGATGCATGCAAAAAATTTGAGAACCATTATTTTAGACCAGTGGTTCTCAACTTTGCGAATTAGAATCATCGAGGGAGCTTGGGGCAAAAAGTCCTGGTGCTAAAGTTACAACTGAGACCAATTAAATCAAGAACTCTTGGCCTAGGCAAGAGTGTTTTTTAAAGCTCTCCAGATGATTCTAATATGGGATAAAGATTGAAAACTACTGGCCTAGACCCATGATACTCGTGCCTTCTAGAGGGGATGCAGCTCACAGGCGCCACTTTCGTTCCTGCTTCTCACATGGCAGTACCGTCGATGTCTGCACCCCTTCTCACCATGGAGATACTGAGCATGGGTGGGCAGAAGACTTTGCAGGTATCAGAAGTTCACGTATCAAATGTATTTACCCACGTGTGCCAGTTATGCCTGTCACATTAATTGTGAATATGGCTATGCCTTGTTTAACGTTTCTGGGCTCTTACCAGATTTACAGGATGAACCTGGAATTGGATAGCATAAATGTAAAGCCCTTGATAGAGCAGAGGTGAAGAAAGGTATTCCTTTTAATGTTGTTATTTGGGGAGGATTTTCTCAGGACAGAGCTTTGTCTTTTATATACTGCTCTACCACACAGCAGAAGCTGGCAGGCATCACTGTACTCACTTCCCCTGTGTGCTTCCATGCCACGGAGTCCTAGCAGAGGCTAACAGATATTTCTATTCTTAGTGCCATGGAGATTACCACCCTTCGGTTTCTAATAATGGTTGGTTCTCTTATTGTCAAAAGCTAAAAACATCAGTAAATCCAACCAATGTAACTTTAAAAACCTAGGAAGGCATGATGCACAGTTCATGTCACCAGGAAATGATGGATATGAAGCAATTCATTGATAAAACTTTGTCAACCTTAAAAACAAAACATCCACTAAAAAAATTAAAGGAAAAAAACCAGCCAGTTATTTATCCAGCAAAAATGAATTTATTTAGGAATAGCAGAGGAATTGCAATTTAGGACTGCAATCATGGCAAACCATAGGCAAGTCCCAAGAAGGAAGGAAAAAGAGTTTCCTTGTATAGAGGAAAGAAGGGAGTGGGGAGGGGCTGCTTTGAACAAGAGTTCATTGGAGGAGAGGGAGAATTTGAGGGAGAGTGAGGGCTTCTCATTGGCTAGGTTGTTGCTGGGCAAGGAGAATCATCCTTCTTCTCCCTGAGGTATGCTAAGTTGCCAGGAGTGATCCTGAGAACTCCCCCTTCATTGCCTCCAGACTCCATTTTAACTTAGCTTCTTTATTGTTTTTCACAACTCTTACCTGCAGTTGATTTAACATTACTAAGATGTCTTGTGTAAAGTTACACCTGTATCATTGTAGCAGAGTAGAAACCTTTTCAGGTGCCCCATCTTGAAACTGCTAATGTTTTGTTTTTTTGTTTTTTTTGTTTTTTTTAATTTTTTTTTTTTTCAACGTTTATTTATTTTTGGGACAGAGAGAGACAGAGCATGAACGGGGGAGGGGCAGAGAAAGAGGGATACACAGAATCGGAAACAGGCTCCAGGCTCTGAGCCATCAGCCCAGAGCCCGACGCGGGGCTCGAACTCACGGACAGTGAGATCGTGACCTGGCTGAAGTCGGACGCTTAACCGACTGCGCCACCCAGGCGCCCCGAAACTGCTAATGTTTGTAGCATTAAAATGTTTGGTAAATACACACCAATGATAGAGACTAAATGTCTCCTTGTGGGAAATATATGCTCTTTTAAGTTTCTATACATGCACTGCATAACAAGATCCAGAATATACTAGTATTAAAACAGATGAAGGAGCTGACTTTTTCAAATGTGCTTCAGCAAAATAAAATACTGCAACCAGATTATATAATTAGAAAATTAATAATGTGCTTAATGAAAATTTGTTCAGGTATAAGTAAGCAGTTAAGATATAAATGATTTATACATGCTGTGACTTAGTCTATGGATTTATTCCAAAATTAGTCACCATGCAGTGCCTGTATTTTTATATTTATATCCATATAAATGATTGTAATACATAGTAAGAATGAGGTGGTATTACCTTATCCCTAATAGGAATAATGCTTTTGACTGTTAAAGAGTAACATTGCTTTCTTCAGGGGGAAAAAACAACAACAACAACAACAACACAACTCTATAGAGCTCCAGGCATTCTGTAGAATCCTTTAGAGAATGGGGTTTTTGCACAAACTTTTGCTTAAAGAATAGAATAAGGGTACATCTCTTTAAAACATTATTTTTCTTTCTTTCTTTCTTTTTAAAAAAGAGAGGGAGACACAGAATCTGAAGCAGGCTCCAGGTTCTTGAGCTGTCAGCACAGAGCCTGACGTAGGGCTCAAACTCACGGACAGACTACGAGATCATGACCTGAGCCTCAGTAAGATGCTTAACTGACTGAGCCACCCAGGTGCCCCAGTTCTTTTTTTTTCCTTAATGTTTGTTTATTTTTGAGAAAAAGAGAGAGAGAGAGAGAGAGAGAGAGAGAGAGAGAGAGAACACTTGCATGCAAGTGGGGGAGGAGCAGAGAGCGAGGGAGACAGAATCCGAAGCAGGATCCAGGCTCCAGGCTATCAGCACAGAGCCCTATGCATGAATTGTGAGATCCTGACCTGAGCCATAGTCTGATGCTTAACTGACTGAGCCACCCAGGCGTCCCTAAAACATTCTAAAGAAATGGCTCATGCACTCATTTCACCTATAACCAGGATACTTAAATACCAATAACTTTGAGTTTTTTGTTCATCAGGGATTCCTTAGAGCCAGGTATAAAACCTAATGAAGGAAACCAGGATATGTCACTCCAAAATCTGAATCTTTGAGAAGAGGAATTGGCAACAAACCTTACTGTTAAGTTTCTTCCCATATATTTACCCTTCCAGTTTGCCACCCTTGAAAGCCTAAAACTGTTTTCCTTTGTGCTATCATTTCTCTATAAATGTATTGGTCTTTGTTGAAGATACTATATAGACAGTGGTTTTAAGAAGCTGTTTTGGGGTGCCTGGGTGGCGCAGTCGGTTAAGCGTCCGACTTCAGCCAGGTCACGATCTCGCGGTCCGTGAGTTCGAGCCCCGTGTCGGGCTCTGGGCTGATGGCTCGGAGCCTGGAGCCTGTTTCCGATTCTGTGTATCCCTCTCTCTCTGCCCCTCCCCCGTTCATGCTCTGTCTCTCTCTGTCCCCAAAATAAATAAACGTTGAAAAAAAAAAAAAGAAGCTGTTTTGAGTTACTCTTTGTTTCAAGTTTCTTCCGTGTGATGTGCACTGCAGGGATTAGTAAACTTTTTCTTTTCTTAATGTCCTCTTGTTAAAGAATCCCAGCTGAAAACCTAAGGTAGGAGAGCTTAGCCTCCTCCACACTAGCACTCATTCCAGTTGTATGCTTCACAGTCCTAGGGCTGGCTATCCCAAGGATGCAGCTGCCTACATTAAATTCTGAATTTTTAGGGTCACTTACTCTGGTGGACTTTCTCCTCCCTAATACACTGAACACTGAATTCTAAGAACCCCAAAAGATCAAAGGTCTTTCCTTCATGCAGAAACACACCAAGAATCAGGCATGTTGAGATTTTCAACTAAAAAATCAGAACTTATTTTACATAGTAGTAACATGCTTTTTGTATAAAGAAATAAGGATTATTTACTCATATCATATAGCTACATCTTTGTTTTAGATGGTATTTTTTCTCAGGGCGCCCGGGTGGCTCAGTCAGTTAAGCATCTGACTTCGGCTCAGGTCATGATCTGAGTTTGAGCCCTATGCCAGGCTCTGTGCTGACAGCTCAGAGCCTGGAGCCTGCTTTGGATTCTGTCTCCCTCTCTCTGCCCTTCTCCTGCTCGTGCTCTGTCTCTCAAAAATAAATAAACATTAAAAAAAATTAGATGATATTTTCTTCTCATGAAAGTAAAACATTTCCAATGTCCCATTTTGAAAGTTCTAGTGTTGTACTGTTGAAATGTTTTGCAAATATACACCGATGATATAGACTAATCCCTCCTTCCGGGAAATTTATGTACTTTTAAGTTTACTATGAAAGTAAAACACTTGAAATGCTCTATGTACCATTAGATATTTCCTAAATTTTCTGTACTTCATCTCAATGACATTAAATCAGAATACTATAATCATATTTTAATGATTTTAATGACTAGAGTTCATTGTACATTAAATTTGGCAAGAAAAATTTGATTTTTATTTGATAGTATACTCACCTGTGCAACAGAAATTTACAGGTTCTAATCCCTTAGTTTGTGAATCATAACCATTTTTAACATTACCAATTATGTGCAGATTGCACAATTGTAGTTTCTTACAAGGGAAATTAAAATGAGTTTTTTGTTTCCTGAGATTTTGTTTTTATATTAAAACCTAACTTTACAAACAAACAGGACTGAAATTTAATGTTCTGGATAACATTTACATGGAAAAAGAGTTCCTTCCAGTACTCTTGGAACTGCACATGAATATACAAAGTGGCTCCCCCACTTAGGCCTCCTACTGTTATCATTCAAGATGACTGAACTATTTCTCTTAAATTCACATCTCCCATATGTTTACTTCTCTTTACCTGCACTGCCAGGATCTTGTACTCCCTTTAATGAGGGCTTGGGGGTAGAGCCCATATACTTTGGGCTCCTCCCTATATTTATGTCAGCTTTCCTATCAGTATGTAATACATCACAGAAACAGGAATAGACAGGCTAAACTTCTATAAGAGGGGCATAATAACAACGTTCAGTTGTACTGACATTTTTGTTTCTTCAGCATCTAAGTTTGCTTCCGAGGCCTGTTATTAAACTATTTCCGTCTCTGATAAAGTACTCTAATTGTGACATGTCTCAGTTAACTCCCTGGGAGTGAGTTTTGTAAAGTATACCTTCTTCTCAGGTATTGTAGTTAGGGTTAATTATTTATGGATTGTAGCATTCACAGTGAGAACTGTTATTTAAATGCAAGGAGTTTTTTTTTTAAAGAACTCTATGATGCCAGTAAAATGTTCCCCATTAATAAAATGTTCTCCCTTAAAACGACAGATTCTAGGTAATTCAAAGAATAGGCCCAAGAAGCTTCTGGATATAAGCATAGCTAAAAAACAATTACTATAACAATCTTTCTGATAAGGTAACGTAAGAAATTATTAGATGTGTGTCTAGTTTATGGATATACAAAATCAACCCATAATCAATCCCTAATGCTGTCTTTTGTACTACCATTAGTTAGAAATGAATCAGGTAGAAACTATTGATCCTGCTTACCTGGAAAAGAAACTGGGGCACCGACATCTTTCGTGGTTTTTGTGTATCACACACCCCTTTTGGCTTTGATCTGACTGCTCCTCCATTCCTGGAAACTTCAAGTAGAAATAACAATAACAACAGAATTCCAGTGCTGGAAGATCATTTATTATGACCCTCTGCTTTCACCAAAGTAGAAACTGAAGCCCTTGAAGATTGAGTTATCCAATCTTTGAATATGAATTCAAAGAGGTTCATAAACATCCTGGCTTCTAGAACTCTCACAAAATTATATACAAGATAAATGGGACTGTTCAGTGGGCCATAACTATCTGCAGTGTAACACACGTTGGCTTGCAATTATATTAAGGTAAAATTCCCATGTATAATCTAGAGCTCCACAGGCCCACACTTCCTCCCAGTTCTACTCAGGCCTCTGCTTTCTGGGTCAAGGTTAGTTCTGTCTGGCTCCTGGGCGTGGCCGGCATCGGGACCCTGGATAGAGAGCTTCGAAGCGCCTAATGGGAAGAGAGAGTCTCAGTCGAGGTCTTCTGCAAACCCCTTGGTCCATTTCCTGAGTGCTCCCATCCCTCGGTCCTACAGCCGCTGTTTTCCGCCTGAACCTCCCCATTTCTCACCTCCCGGGTATCCTTGCGGCTCCCGCTGAGGGCCCCGGGGCTACGGTACCCGCAAAGCCCCTGGGGCGGGCGGGGGGAACGTGACCTTGCTACTAGCATGGGTCTCGGGGGTAAAAGCGTTCCGTGCACAACGGAGGCACGCCCCACGCAGAGACGGGCTAGGACACTTGTGATCATCAACCCAGTGGTGAGTGGGGCCCAGTGCATGGAAGGGAGCGACTCCTGCGGCCGCCGCCCCTTGGGAGCCGCGAGAGCCTCGCTCTTCCTCCTCCTCCTCACTCGCCGGCTCGGCTGATCTCCTGCCATGACTCAGCGATTCTCGCAGGCTGCCCGGCTGGGGACACCGGCTTCTCGCGGGCTCCTCCCGCCGCGTCCACCCCCTCTCGCCACCCACGCCCGCCCCCGGCTGCCGGCTCTTTCCCAGCGGGGCCGCCGCCGCCGCCGCACTCAGCGCCGGCGTCTCAGCAGCATCGCTGCCTGCGCCGCGCGCCGCGCGCCGCCGCCCGACCCCGCCGCCCACCCGCACGCCAGCCATGGAGCCTGCAGCCCCCCGCCGCCGCCACACCCACCAGCGCGGCTACGCCTTGACGCGGGACCCCCACCTCAACAAGGTGAGTCCTCCGGCCCACCTGGCGGGCCAGTGGTCGCCTTGGGTCTGGGACCGGCCCTCCGGGGGTTTCCCCCAACGCGGCCTCACCCCTCTGTCCGCTCTCATCGGACGCGGCTCTCGTTGCGGGCGGAATGGAGGGGCCACCCAGTAGGCTGTGTGCCCAGCAGTGTGATGGGCGCGCGGTGCTGGTGCACCTCGGCATCCCTTTTTGGGACCGGAGGAGATGTAACTTGTTTACTTTTCGGCTTCTCTTCTCCAGGAGCCAAGGCGAAGAAAGTAGTATCAGGCTAAGTGCTTGAACTGTTTCTGTGAAGATAGGTTAGCTGCCAGCTCAGCCTGTATGTGCCACCTACTTACTGGTTTCACTCAGTGTGGCAATTCTTGGACGCTGCTCGGAGAGAAGTGGCCCTACTGGTTCATCCTGGACAGAAATGAGTTCCCAGAGCCTCAGATCACATTAACAAGCTAGAAGTCAAGGCCTCTTGGTTTCTGGAGCGACACGATTAGGAGGCTGGGAATGCGTGGTGGGTGGCTTCTGCCTTGGACACTTTGCATGGCCTGGTACAAAATCCCTGTCCTAGACATGGGGCTGTGGGTAAAGCCATTCCTATTTTTTTGAATCTGGCCCTATGGAAATTAGAAACATTTTTTTAAAGACCTCTTATGAAAACAAGAATCCACTGTAAATTACAGACCCTTTTCCAGATCTCGCTAACATTTCATTTTTCTTCACTGGTAATGTCGAGTGAACACCTAATACTTCTCTCAAATGAAAAATACCTGATTTATAATTTTGCTTATCTAGATACTAAGCAGTCACACTTTATAGCTAAATTTCTCTCTAGATTGTTGTGTGTGTTTGTGAGTGTGTGTGTGTGTGTAACTGTGATTTTGACATTTCCTTATTTAGGATATGGGAAATGCCATCAGTCAACAGAGATCTGTTTAGTCATTTTGGTTGTCTCTTTAGTAGATACTCTTTTTCATTAGGAACTGGACCCCACTCTTACCTTCTGGTCATGTTGCTGGTAATTTGTTGATCATTATTAATGGCTTGAAGATTTGCGATTTCTTCTATTTAATAAACTATAGCTAGTGTGAGTTCTTTTTGATTTTTGTGGTGACAGATAACTTTTAAAAAAATACGTGGTTGTTTAGTATTTGGGGTCATAAAGCATCGTGAAATTTTAAATAGTTCCTACTTATTTTTTTCTTCAAAATGAATTTATTTGCTAGATTTTTCTTTTTATTAGTCTGCATGTTGGGGCCTATTTTCAGTAGAACAAAGGTAAAATCTGATGTTATAAAATAATTTGTTACTTTCATGTGTATCTGCTTGCTGTAATTTATGACCAAATAATGTGTTGTTACTTAAGAAGGACCACATAAGTGGTATAACCTGTTTGAATTTCCCTGAAGTCATGGGCAAGAATGAGTGTTTGGAGTGGGTAGATGGCATAGGCAATCACTGAGCAAGAGTAATTATTATGCCTTTACTTAAAATCTTTCTGGCTTCTATTTACCAATAAAGATTAACTCTTACTTAACAATAATATCACAAAGATCTTCCACCAAGTTGAAAGGTGCAGCATAATGTGTTAAGAACACATTTTTGAATTTGTAATTGAACTTTATTGTCTGCATAGTATCAAATTGGATATAAAATCTAGTTCACTGGGGCACCTAGGTGGCTCACTTGTTTGAGTCCGACTTTGGCTCAGGTCAGGATCTCACAAGTTCATGAGTTTGAGCCCCACATCAGGCTCTGTGCTGACGGCTCCCAGCTGGAGCCTGCTTCAGATTCTGTATCTCCCTCTCTCTCTGCCACTCCCCTGGCTCATGCTCTGACTCTATTTCAAAAATAAATAAACATTAAAAAAAAAAATCTAGTTCACCAACTCTGGGGTGATTAATGGAATAAGCTTTACTTTTTCTTACTCAGTTCTAAGACAGTTGTGTGTTGCCTAATGGAAGTAGCAGAGTATCCTTACCATTGAAACCATGGCTGTGGGATGTTCTGATCTGCGCTGCACTGAAGACCTCTGGGCTTTAAAGTTTTCTGGTAGCCTGGGAAATCTTATTGATTTTTGTGATAACCTAGGCTAGTAGATCTTGCCCTTTAACACTCCAGCCTGTCATCTGGCTGCGTGAAGACTTCTTCAGCCACATTCACACAGACCTTTATCACCGCAGCTTTTGGGTAACTGCAACGATTTTTACCGGTTTTATTTTCAGATTATAGTCTGTCCTACATGTAGATATGAGAGCAATACGTACATCAGTTAGTGTTTTCTTCATGTTCTTCTTCTGTCATCCAGGTATTTATAATAGTTCCTGTAATGTTGAATATAAAATCAGTCTTGTCAGGTTTACCGTCTTCTTCAAATTGATCTCATTAGTCCCCCAATTTAGTCTTCCACTTGAAATATGTTTGCTGTATCTCTTAATACTCTCCTTTTTGTCTATGTGTAATTTCCTACAATTAAAATGGCATTAATTGATTTAATAATCTCTCTAGGGAAGATGTTCCTAATTCTCTTAGTCCTGTTATCATTAACATTTGTGTATTCAAATGTACCATGTCATGTTGTATTCACTGCATTGTATTTTTTTTTTTATTTTGATTGTCATAGGGCAGGATTCATACTTAGTACAGAATTTTGCCCAGTGGGCTTTAAATAAATGTCTATTTCATGAATGAATGAACCATGTTTTTATTTCTTTTGTCTTTTAAACAGTACTCAGCTTTTAAATCAAGAAGCTTTTATTTTTATTTTTATTTTTTTTATAATTTATTTATTTATTTACATCCAAGTTAGTTAGCATATAATGCAACAATGATTTCAGGAATAGATTCCTTAATGCCCCTTACCCATTTAGCTCATCCCCCCCTCCCACAACCTCTCCAGCAACCTTCTGTTTGTTCTCTATATTTAAGAGTCTCTTGCGTTTTGTCCCCCTCCCTGTTTTTATATTATTTTTGCTTCCCTTCCCTTATGTTCATCTGTTCTGTGTCTTAAAGTCCTCACAGGAGTGAAGTCATATGATTTTTGTCTTTCTCTGACCAAATTCGCTTAGCATAATACCTCTAGTTCCATTCACGTAGTTGCAGATGGCAAGATTTCATTCTTTTTGATTGCCAAATAATACCTCATTGTGTATATATACCACACCTTCTTTATCCATTCATCCATCAATAGACGTTTGGGCTCTTTCCATACTTTGGCTATTGTTGATACTGCTGCTATAAACATTGGGGTGCATGTGCCCCTTCGAAACAGCATACCTGTATTCCTTAGATAAATACCTAGCAGTGCAATTGCTGGGTCGTAGCGTAGTTATATTTTTTATTTTTTGTGGAACTTCATACTGTTTTCCAGAGTGGCTGCACCAGTTTGCATTCCCACCAGCAGTGCAAAAGAGATCCTCTTTCTTCACATCCTCTCCAACATCTGTTGTTGCCTGAGTTGTTAATGTTAGCCATTCTGACAGGTGTAAGGGTATCTCATTGTGGTTTTGATTTGTATTTCCCCGATGATGAGTGATGTTGAGCATTTTTTCATGTGTCGGTTGGCCATCTGGATGTCTTCTTTGGAGAAGAGTCTATTCATGTCTTTTGCCCATTTCTTCACTGGGTTATTTGTGTTTTGGGTGTTGAATTTGATAAGTTCTTTATAGATTTTAGATACTAACCCCTTATCTGATAACCCTATCTGATAGGTCCTTTGCAAATATCTTCTCCCATTCTTTCAGTTACCTTTTAGTTTCCTTCGCTGTGCAGAAGCTTTTTATTTTGATGAGGTCCCAATAGTTCATTTTTGCTTTTGTTTCCCTTGCCTGCAGAGATGTGTTCAGTAAGAAGTTGCTGCGGCCGAGGTCAAAGAAGCTTTTGCCTGCTTTTCCTCTAGGCTTTTGATGGCTCCCTGTCTTGCATTCAGGTCTTTCATCCATTTTGAGTTTGTTTTTGTGTATGGTATAAGAAAGTGGTCCAGGTTCATTTTTCTGCATGTTGCTCTCCAGTTTTCCCAGCACCATTTGCTGAAGACACTGTCGTTATTCCATTGGATATTCTTTCCTATAAAGCAAGAAGCTTTTAGAGTGGTCGTTTGAACATTATTTTGACATTTATGTCCTTTTTATTATAGTTTTTTGAAAGTAAATTTGCATTTAAGTCTAAAGCTCAGTTGCCTATACATTATACAATGTATAATGGAATATAGGAGAATAGTTGGAATTTGGTTTAAGCCTGACCATCCATGAAGTTTTAATTGCTTGCTAGATAACCTTAAAGGGGTGATTAGTCTTGGTAAACTCAAGGTTAACAGTAGATATGATCCAAGTTAAAAAAATAAAACCTTGTGAAAACTTAAGAGAAATTAAGATCTTTCTTCATTGGTAATAATGTATGATTCTCACTATTTGCTTTTACTCAAATTACATCACTCCAGGTAGTATTTCATCATAGTATTTGGGAAAGTACTTCTGCCTCATGCTTCTGAGATTCAGTATGTTTCTCTACACAGCCCAAACTATTTTTGAGGTGCTTGTCTTTGTGTTATGTGCACTTTTCTAATTTAATGTTTAATGTTTATGATTTTCAAGGATGCCTTCTGGTTTTGATGAGTTGTATTTCAAATTTTTTCTCAGGAATTTTCATGTGACTAGTGTTTCATAAATAACTCTTCAAAAGTAAAATTCTACACACAAAATCACTTATTTTTCATTTCTAAATTTATTAGTTCACTTTATACCATTCCTCTAGCAATGGTAGAAAACACTAATTGCTAGTTCTGCCATAATTGTGCTTACATGGTTTCTATGTCTTTAAGATTAAATAATGTACGTGACCTGTAAATCTCCAAAAGATACCACTTTTTAATATTTTAGGCATTTTAATCCAGTTTAAGATAGTGATGTATCAAAGTCAGTTTTGGTCAGCATCATTAACTTTTCTATCTAAAAAGTGAGCTTCTGGTCAAGTGCATTTGTAGATGTTTGTGTCCTGGCATGTCAAGACCTAGTTGGATGTGTTGTAGAGAAAAGAGACAAGTAAGTCTCATGGTTATGAAGGAAAGATACATTGAACCTCCTCTTTTTCTTCAATGTAAATTATACCACGACAAATCATTCAGAAATTTTTATCTATAACAGTTCTCTGAAGTTGCCTCAACAGTATGCGAAACTGATGTATTATTTAATGTGGAATCCCACTGATACAAATGCCATTGTATTGTGGGTGGATAACCATATGCCTCCACAGCTGATACCTTGCTGCACTTGAAACAACGGTGGTAGTGTAGGGGAGCGCAAAAACAAATACACTGGAATGAGTAGAAAGAGGAGAAAGAGGAGTTTGACCTGAGGACTTTTGAGACTGGTGATATGGAGTATAAGAAAATACTGAAGAAAGTCTAAGAAGTTTTGTTTTTGTGTTATAATTTCCTTCTAGCTTTTGGGCAAGTATGAGAAATGGAATGGAATGGAATGAACGTTCTAAGGCATTGTATTTAGAAAGCGAAAGCCCCAATTCTTCCATTTAGCAGCTATGAGATTTTAAGTGAGCTTTTCTTAACTAATTTCAGTTACTATCCTTATAAAATAAAGTGATAATTTCATTCATTTATTATTTTTTTATGTAGAAAATATTTGTTCAGAACACAGTATATACTAGGTAATGTTGTGGTTGAGAGAATATTGCAATGAAAAAGATTTTTGTGAGTGCACTTAGATTTCTGTTGTAATGTGATTTCTGTCTTGCCTCTTCAATCACATACTGAAAAAATTTGAGATAGTGAATATTAATTTTTTCTAAATTATACATTCAAAAACAGTAGGTTTTTTTAGTACATCCTAATATTAATATAGTACTTTTGTACAGAAAGTCTGAGCTCATAGCTGGAGCAATTATAAAGAATTCTCCTTTTAGTGTACTAATCCTCTTCCCTTGAATTTTCTATGACAAGATTATGTTCCTTCTTTATTTTATAGTAAAAACAAAAACCTATCTTCTCTTTATGAGAGAGACATTTCTGTTTTACCCTCAAATTCATATAACTGAGCTTGACTGACATGACATGACCTTTGCAGTCTTTCATACACTTTCACAGAATGCCAGGTATAGGTTAAAATATATATTTGTGAAGACAAAGAAAAAGGAAAGCTCTTTGCTTCTCAGGACTCTGTTCAAAGCATGTGAAGGCTTGGAAGTATGAAAGAACATGGCTTGTTAGAGAAAGGTAGAGGTATGCTTTGGTCATTAAAGTTATTGGGAGAAGAGGGAGTGAATTGCAGAGACAGGAAATTTACAAGTTCCAGTGGTGTGAAACCAGCCTTTACTTGAGTCTGGCTTTGGAAATAGTCTGTTACTCTGACAAAACAAATATTTGACTATTTCCAATGGTTTTCAAAACTGAGGTGACCAAATACTGTGATAGACTTAAGACTGATTGATTTGTTACTTCATTATGTTATTGAACCAACTCAACCAACTTGGACAGTATATATATCCGGAATAAATCATGAAATACGTTACAGTTAGAACAAATTTGGAAATGTTTCCAACCTAAATGTTTAGGAAATTTTCTTAGACATGGGACCTAAATGTAAAATGTGGATGTTTGTATTCTTAAAATGATATTTAAAATATCTTATGGCTTATATGTTAATTTTTACCTGTTTTTAGCTTTATGTATATAAAGTAGTACATTTTAAAACAAAGGATTATTGTTGTCTTAAGTGAATTTGGAGAATTTAAAGTCTCAGCATTTTCCCTCAGGCCTTAAAAATATATCTAAGTTAGCCATCAACTAAACTGTTAGATACTTGAGGCCTTTGAGTTTAAACAGAGGGGAGAGACATTATGGCTTTAAGTTTCTGCAGTTTGATCTGGGTAGCTTGGGAAGTCAATATAATAATGAATGATAGTCTTGGGGCACCTGGGTGGCTCAGTTGGTTAAGCCTCCGATTTTGGCTCAGGGCATGATGTCATAACTTGTGAGTTGAAGCCCCGCGTCAGGCTCTGTGTTGACAGCTCAGAGCCTGAAGCCTGCTTTGGATTCTGTGTCTCCCTCTCTCTCTGCCCCTAACCCACTCACATTCTGTCTGTGTCTCTCTCAAAAATAAATAAACATTAGAAAAAATGAGTAATAGTCTCAAACACATGGAAATATAACTGTTAGAGCTTTATACTAATAAACCCTAGATCTAAAGCACTAAGTTTATTTTTTTTTATCAGGTAATGTTGAGTAAGAATATCAGCAAAAGTATTTACACGTTCATCTGAATGTTCATAATTGCATTATCAGGATCCCTGGAGCAGTTAAGTTCTAAACTGCTTCATGAAGACCTGGAAATCTGGAGACTGAAGGAGTCCTGACTCCATGACAGTATTAGGGCTAGGCCCCTTAAGCTTAGAATATATTTAATACATTTGAATTACCTATTCAGAGTCTTCTAAGATACTTTAAAACTTTTTTGATTGTGACACAGTACACATATATAATACATGTATAAGCATAATGTTGTGGGCTGAATTGTGCCCTACCAAGAGTCATGTATTGATTTATCCACTGTCTCAGAATGCAATTGCATTTGGAGTTAATACCTTTAACGAGGTAATTAAGTTAAAATCAGGTCTTTAGGGTGGACCTTAATTCAATATGGCTGATAGCCTTATAAGAAAAGGAAAGACCATGTGAATACAAAGAGAGAAGTCAATAAGAAAAGTCTCAGAATGTAAGCAACCCTACCAGCATCTTGATCTTGGACTTAACAGCCTTCAGAACTGTGAGAAAATAAATTTCTGTTGTTTTAGTTACTTAGTCTGGTACTTTGTTATGGCAACCTTAGCAAACTAATACATACTGTAATGGAAACAAAATGTCATATTACGATATTTTGCTGTGTTTAGTGCACACTAGTAGTACTTATCATATTTCAGTTTTTAAGAAATGTGAGTCACAACCCATAGTTTAAAAAAATTTTGCTTTATGACTTCTTTAAGTAGTACATTCACATACCTGGGAAGTTACTAGAAAGTAACTTTCTTTTCTGTGTGTTAGTGTTGCACATATGGGGCTCTAGTTTGCCTTGGCAGTACTGGTCAAGCCCCCTTTTGTTTTTCTGTCTACATGTCCAAATTGAGGTATCTTTTGAAACAATAATCTTGAAATGATGAGAATGTTTTGGTTACTAATAGTGGCAAGTCTTGGTTAGTTGGCCAAAATATAAGTCCTTACTCGAGTGCTCAGAGCCAGGAAGAAACTGTGACTTGGTTAATGAGTATTTTTGTAAGCCTTTAAAATTTTTACTTATTCAAAATTATAGTTAATTTTTACATGTAGAGATTATAATATAATAAAGACAGAATTGAAAGGAAATATATTGGTTATATATTGGGCTGTTGAATGCAATGGTCAAGAAATAATTCTTGAGATGTTTTATGGTGCAGCTTAGTAAGTTTATTTGAGTAGCATGGGGACAGGACCCATGGACAGAAAGAGCTGTGCTATTGCTGTATGAAGCCGGTGGTTATATGCTTAGTACTCAAGGGATAGGGGATGTGCAGGAAGTACTAGATCATAAAGGTCTTCTTCGAATTTCTGCATGTAAAACTAGTTTCACAAGATTTATCTGGTGCCTATCATTCAGTTCAATATTAACTATTGGTGAGATAGCCAGGCAGTCATGAGACCTTTTAAGAATGTAGTAACCAGCATGTATTTAATCCTTATCAGAATTATGGATTCCATAGATCAGCCTTCTGGGCTAAAGGTGAAAATTTTCTGCTTCTATCCCTCATCAGTGTCAGTAAATATAAATGAGAATAACTCCTCTATTAATAGAATTGTTTTCGGATTGTTCCACAAAGTAGAAGCAAACTATGCTATAGATAAGAGATACATTGAAAACAAAATGCTATGGAAAGACTAAAAATAAATACGTTGGAAAATGCAACCAGCAGGAAATCAGGGTTATGCCTGACATCAGACAGTGTAGAGTCTATATCAAAAAGCATTAAGTGAGACAGAAGACTCTTTATAATTCTGAAAAGTACAATTTTGAATAAAGTTAAAAAAGTAAGGAATATCTATGCATCAAATAACACAGCAGTCACCCTCATAAAAAAGACCCTACAGAACACGCAGAGAGGAATAAACACTAATACTAGCAGACTTTAACATATTTCTCTCAGTGCAGGGCACACCAAAGGTAAAAAAAAACTGTTTCCATATATGAATTCCTCAAATTTCTAAAGAAATTTGTTTGCCAGATAATGAGAAAATTCACTTGAGAAATTGGGAAAATGGAAAAGAGTATTATTATAACTTCCCTTTGAGAATTAAAGCTTAATAAATAACACAGAGACATTACTGGTTTGAAAGATCCAATGATAGAAGTCAAAAAGAAGAGCTGGAAATGGTGACATACAAAGAGGTTAAAACTGACATTTCCCAATCTTCATAGGAACATGTAGGTGAGAGATTGTAATGATCTAATTAATTTTGCTTGTAGCTCTTGCCATTTTCTGGTAATAGATCTCTTAATTTCTGTGTTTAGACCATTTACATTTAATGGAATTATTGATATGTTTGGATTTCTGTCTACTATTTTATTATTAGGTGTTTATTCCCTCTGTTTTTCATCTCTTTATTTCTCCCTTTCCTGTTTGAATATTTTATTCCATTTTATCTTTGACTTTTTGACAATATCTTTTTACAGGCTGGTTTTGGTACTTTCTGTAAGAATTATACTATATAGGAGCATCTGCGTGGCTCAGTCAGTTAAGCGTCCAACTTCAGCTCAGGTCATGATCTCACAGTTTGTGAGTTTGAACCCCACTTCAGGCTCTGTGCTGACAGCTTGGAGCCTGGAGCCTGCTTCAGATTCTGTGTGTGTCTCTCCCTCTGACCCTCCCCCACTCACATTCTATCTCTGTCTCTCTCTCTCAAGAATAAATAAACATTAAAAAAAATTAAAAAAAAGAATTATACTATATATAATTTTTCAGTCTACTTGAAATGATCATTTTATCAGTTCAGTTGGAATGTTCATACCTTATCATCATTTGTTTAATTACTTTCCTTTGATTATGTTATAGTTGTTATATCCACTTACATCTCCATACATACATTACATAAAATTTTTTAAATTGAGATATAATTGACACATAACATTAAATTAGCTTCAGGTATACAATATAATGAGTTGATATTTGTGTATATTGTGAAATGATCACCATAATAAGTCTAGCTAACATCTGCCACCATACAGTTATAAAAAAATTTATTCTTGTGATGAGAATTTTAAAGATTTATTCTCTTAGCAACTTTGTAAATATGCAATGCAGTATTATTAACTATACTCACCATGCTATATGTACATTCATCCCTATGACTTATTTATTTTATCACTGTATGTTTGTACTTTTTTAACACTTCATCCATTTCCTCCACCCATCTACTTCCCACCTCTGGCAACCACCAATGTTTTTCTGTATCTATGAGCTTATTTTTTGTTTTTGTTTTCTTTTTAGATTCCACATATAAGTAAGATCATATACAGTGTTTGTTTTTCTCTGACTTTATTTCACTTAGCATAATGCTGTCAAGATCCATCCATGTTGTTGCAAATAGTGAGATTTCTCTCTTTATTTTAGTATGGCCAAATTATATTTTATATATATACATATATATGTATATGTATACATATATATGTACACACACACACACACACACACACACACACACCATGTTTTCTTTATTCATTCATCCGTTGATGGACTTTTAGGTTGTTTCCATATCTTGGCAATTGCAAATAATGCTGTAGTGAACATGGGGGTACATATATCCTTTCCATGTTGTTTTTTTCTTTTCCTCAGATAAAAACCCAGGGGTAGAATTGCTAGATCATATGGTAGTTCTATTTTTAATTGTTTGAGGAAACTCCATATTGTTTTCCACAGTGGATATACCTATTGACATTCCCACCAAGAGTGTGGGAGAAAAGGTTCATCAAAAACCTCCAAAAAAGGGAAACTTGGGGCGCCTGGGTGGCGCAGTCGGTTAAGCGTCCGACTTCAGCCAGGTCACGATCTCGTGGTCCGGGAGTTCGAGCCCCGCGTCGGGCTCTGGGCTGATGGCTCAGAGCCTGGAGCCTGTTTCCGATTCTGTGTCTCCCTCTCTCTCTGCCCCTCCCCCGTTCATGCTCTGTCTCTCTCTGTCCCAAAAATAAATAAACATTGAAAAAAAATTAAAAAAAACAAAAACAAAAAAGGGAAACTTTTTTCCCATATCCTCACCAATACTTGTATTTCTTGTTTTTTTGAGAATAGCCATTCTAACAGGTGTGAAGTGATATCTTGTGGTTTTGATTTGCATTTTCCTGATGATTGCGGATACTGAGTTTCCTTTCTTGTGTCTGTTGGCCATCTGTGTATCTTCTTTGGAAAAATGTCTGTTCAGATCCTTTGCCCATTTTAATTGGATTGTTTGTTTTGCTACTGAATTCTTATGAAAAATATTTTTGATGTAATAATGTAATGTTTATTATTTTGATTTTAACTGTCATGCATATTTCAAAGAATTTAAGAGGGAAAGGATAATCTGTTACAGTTACCCAGATGGTTGTCATTTAGGTTATCCTCAGGTATCATTTCCTTTCTATGTAAAAAATGTCCTTTAGCATTTCTTTTAGAGCAGGTTTGCTGGAGACTGCTTGTCTTCATTTTCCTTCATCTGAGAATGTCTTTATTTCACTTTCTTTCCTGAGGGGTATTTTCACCAGTTATAGAATTTTGGGTTGACACTTCTTTACCTTCAGCACGTTAAAAATGCCATTCCTCTTCCCTCTGGCCTCCCTTGTTTCTGATGAGAAACTTGTAGTCATCCGAATTGTTACATATGTATGCAATGAGTAGGTTGGTTTTTCTCTGGCATCTTTAAAGATGTTTTCTTTTTTCTAGCTTAAAGCATTTTGAAATAGTTTTTCTGGATTTAGATTTTTTTCAATTATCTTCTTGGGGTTTGTTGAGCTTCTTGAATTTGTAATTTTATATCTGGTGCCAAAATTGATAAATGTTTAGCCGTTATTTCTACAAATATTTTTTCTTTCTCCTCTCCTTTTGGCATTCTGTTGATAAAAATGTTAGGTTTTTTTGGTATTGTCCCACAGGTCCCTGAGGCTCTGACTTTTTCTTTTCCAGTTTTTTTTTCTTTGTTTTTCAGATTGGTTGATCCATCTTCAAGTTTACTGACCCTTTTCTCTTGTATCTCCATTCTGTTCTTGAGCCCATCCTATGAATATTTTTAATTATTATATTTTTCAGTTCTAAAATTTCCCCTTCTTCTTTATAGCTTTAATTTGTTCACCAAGACTGTTTTTTTCCATTCATTTCAAAAGATTTTGCCCTTATGCTTTGGGGTTTGGTTACAATAACTGTTTTTAAATCTTTGATAACTCCATTCTCTGTGTTGTCATTGATTTTTCTTTTTCCTTTGAAAGTTAACATTTACCTGTTTTTTCATATGCGGAGTAATTTTTGCATGTATCCTGGACATTTGCATTGTAGGTTTTGGTTAAATCCCAAAGGGAATACAGTTCTTTTTAGTTTTTGCAGTCAGTCAAACTGGTTAGGTGAGTTCATAAGTTGGACCCTTGTTTTATGGATCGTGGTTCCATATTCCATTTTCATAGCCACTTTGTAGTGCTATTTGGTTCTATTCATCGTGTGTACTGCCCAAAGGTCAGTGTAGGATCCATACAGCGGTTTATACCATAGTTTAGTTCTCATATCTTTTGTGAGACTGTTTAAGATCAGGTCTCTACATGCATAGCTCAGAGGTGAGCCCAGGAGTTCATATACAACTTTATGGGATTGTTCTCTTGAGTTCCCTTCTTTCTATGATCTCACTGATACTTTTTGTCTCCTTGAGGCCCCCTTTCCAGCCCACTAGCCGGAAAACTGGCCCTTTAGTTTCCTTGCTCTGTAGTATACTTCTTCTACCTGCATTTGCATTTAGGGCCAAGTGACTGGAAGACAAAGAAAAATGCAACAGACATTTAATCCATGATCTTGGGACCATTGCTTCTCTGGCTAAAAAGAATGATTTTCCTATCTTACAATTTTAGACATCTGCAGTGGTCATGCTCCTGCCCCCCACTGTGGGATTCACAGGGGGCTGGGGCTGGAGAGAATGGAAAATAAGAATGGATTTCCTCTTCTGTAACCTTTAAGAGCCAGCCCCCTTTCCTGATTCTTGGACCAGAAAAAGAAAGCTTTTCTTGGCATTCTTTTTGTCTGCACTCAGTTGCACTTCTAGCATTTCTGTTACTTTTTAGTCAAGGCCAGTTGATCACAGAGGGGAAAAAAAAGCCAGGCTGTACTGAAGGGCAAAACTCCAGGAAACTCACTGTTGGTTTGGTGGTACCTGGGATTCAGGTCTTCTTCCCCTGCTTCTCTGCTGCCATTTACTTTTCAGACTCTTCATATAGCTTCCTGATGCATTCTGCACAAGGTTTATAGTTAGATTCATTGGGAGAGACAAGGTAAAGTATGCTTACACCATCTTGCACAGAACCAGAACCCTCAGATTGTTATTTTTAGGAGGTGAATGTGTGAAACTCAGTCTAACTTGGTCTTAAGTTTCAGGGGGAAACATCAGAGAATATGTTTTCCAATATATATTCACATATCTTCCTCATTTCACTGGGTACATATTTGCTACAGTAATTTTGGTAATAAAGGTCATTCTGTTGAAAAATGATTTATGTAAAAATAAGAACATGACATAATTTGTAAAATTTCTACAGTCTAGGGATTTTTAAAAATTCTTGGCCTTGTTGGTATTTGTATCCTTCTGTTTCTCTTCATGCTGTGATGGAGAAAATACTACAGAAATTACAAGGTTCACAATTCCTTTGAGGAGGTGGGTAGGGTTGTTATGCTCGTTTATATCATAGCTTTATCTTTTCCCATACTTGCTCCTAGGACCTGGAATATAGTTAGTATTCTGTAAAAGTTTGTCAAATGGGTAAATGATGGTTAATTCTTGACCTAATGTATAGTTCTGTTTTGCCTTTCAAATATGCTTATAACTTCTCCACAAGTTACATTCTACATTGTGGGTTAAACATGCTGTTGGGTATATGTTGGAGAATCTCTTTCCTTTAGTGGGTACAGGAATGACCACTATATCATTTACGACTTGGTTTTGGTACATATAACAGCAAGAACAACAACAGTAAAAACAAGTAACAGTGATTTGGTTAGGATGTAGCTTATTTTTCTTTCACACATGAAGGAAATCAGAGGTAGACCGTCTGGGCCTGTTTGGTGGGTCACAGAGTCATCAGGAACATTGCTGCACTTCCATCTTCCAGAACACTTCATGGTCCTGACTGACTATGTGTCTTAGATAGCATTTGCACATTCCAAGCTGGTTGCTGGAAGAAATGGGAGAAACACAAGAAGGGCCACCTTCCAGTGGAGTCGGCTAGCTCCCTTTAAGGAGCCTTCCCTACATCCCACACATCCCTTCCACTCACATTCATTGTTCAGAACTCATTCACAGGGCCTCTTTTATAGGGGAGTCTGGAATTTTAGTCGTTTATCTGATACATTACCACCCAAACAATACAGGGACCTCTTACTGCGGCAGAAGGGGAGAATAGATGTTACGGTAAACAGCAGTGTCTGCCTGTACCCAGAGCTGCCAGAAACATAAGGATAGAGATTTAAGAAATGTAAATAAGAAGTATGGTTATATAGGTATATATTCTTGAGATTGAGATAAACGGTTCTTAATAGTTCTTAGTATTTTTAATAGCCTTACAGATTCACTGTATAACAGCAAAAATATGAAGAAGTGAAAAGTTTGTCTCCCTTTCACTTTTGTGCCCCAGCTAGCTTGTTCCCCTTTCTAAACAGTAACTGTGGTTTCTAGCACTCAATATGTTTCCATTATACACTGGAAATATTGTATGACTTCTATTTATTTATTTACTTATTTGACAGTGAGCAAGGGAGGGGCGGAGGGGGGGAGCGGTGGACAGAGTATCTAAGGTGCTGTACTGACAGCACAGAGCCAAATGTGGGGCTTAAACTCACCAACCCTGTGAGATCATGACCTGAGCAGAAGTCCGACGCTTAACTAACCCTTGGTTTATATATTTTTAAGGTTAATTTTCTTGTTAAATGTTACTGCTGTAGGGCATGGCTCAGATCTGCCCTTGGTGTGGCAGCTAGGAGGTGGTGTTACAAAGACAAGTGTTGCAGTTGAGAGTATCTTTGTGAATCATGCAGGGACGAGGAAGACAGATTGAGAATCTTGAGCCCAGGTTGAACCTTCTGTCATTTGCCTGGTGCTCAGCAACTGCTTCTGAAGCCCTGTTTTCTCTTTCTTTAGTGAGCTAGCCTTGGGATGGAGATTCCTCAATGTGGTGAATAACAAACATCATGGGTGAGCGCTGCTGACACACTTGCATTGTTTTCATGAAATGGCATCACTAGTCAGGCAAAGAACCAGGTCTTCCCGTTACTTTACCTGCCTATCAGGGATTTGCCTGCTCTGGTTCCTGCCTGTCTTCCCCAGGGTCACCTTGCATCATTCTTCCCTTAGTTGACGTTTCCTTCCTTGTACTTTCTCCGAGAAGCCAAGCTGTTCTGCGCTGGGGTTTGTGCCCCTGCCGTTTCCTATACAGTCACCCTGAGTCTTTCACCTGGTCAGCTTCTACTCTTCCGTTTCTCCTTCAGATCTCATTTTATTTTACTTTATTTTATTTTTAATGTTTTTATTTATTTTGAGAGACAAAGTACAGATGGGGGAGAGGCAGAGAGAGAGGAAGAATCCCAAGCAGGATCTGCACTGTCAGATCTCACGAACTATGAGATCATGACCTGAGCTGAAACCAAGAGTCAGATGCTTAACCTACTGAGCCACCGAGGTACTTCCAGTTCTCATTTTAGTATCACTGCTTAGTGAGCTCTTCCCTTTCAAGCCCCTAAGTTAAGTTAGATAGTAAATTTTCCCTTTTCTTTCCCTGTACTTACCACAGTGTTATTTTATAATTATTTGTGTAGCTCTTCATGTAATATCCTGTTAAGCTCTCTAGATTGTTAGCTTCATGAGACTCTGGACCATATTTGACATAACACTGTTTCATTGGCTCTGTGCCTGCAAGCATTATAAGCATTCACTCAACAAATATTTGGTGAAAAATCTTTGGTGAGTGTGATGATTACTTTTATGTGTCATTTTAGCTAGGCCCCTGGATGTCCCGACATTTGGTCAAATATTATTCTGGGTGTGTGTGTGAGGGTGTTTCTGGATGAGATTAACACTTGAATTGGTAGACTGAGTAAAGCAGACTTCCCTACCTAATGTGGTTGGGCCTCATCCAGTCAGCTGCGAGTCTGAATAGTACAAAAAGGCTGACCCTCTTGTGACAAAGAGGGAACCCCTCTTGTTTGAATACCTTCAAGCTAGGACATTGATTTTTTCCCCTACCTTTGGATTTGAACTAAAACACTGGCTCTTCCTGGATCTTAAGCCTGCTGGCCTTTGGACTGTAACTATACTGTCAGCTCTCCTGATTTCTCAGTCCTTTGGGCTTGGGCTATAACTACACCATTGGCTCTCCTGGGTCTCCAACTTGCCAACTTCAGATCTGGGGACTTGTCAGCCTTCATAATTGCATGAACCAATTCGTTATAATAAATTTCTTCATATATGTGATGTTTATACACACACCCTTTCATTCTGTTTCTCTGGAGACCCTTGAGCAATTCTGTGAACTTCACAAGCTCCCATAAAGTAACTAAGAGGAGACCAAACATTTTTGAAAATCTCAACTGTGGATCTGAAGTAAGAAAGCCATCTTGTGGTGTTTCTGGGAATATCATGTTGATATGTGAGATACATCGCTTAGACACTGAAGCGTAGTTCTCTGCAACAGTTCCTATCTTTTTTTTAGGTTTTTTAAAAATTCCAGTTAGCAGACATGCAGTGTAATATTACTTTCAGGTGTACAATATAGTGATTCAACACTTTTATATAACAGTGTTCATCACAGCAAGTGCCCTCCTTGATCCCCATCACCTACTTCACGCATCCCCCACCTACCTCCCCTCTGGTAACCATGTGTTTGTTCTCTATAGTTAAGAGTCTGTTTTTTGGTTTGCCTCTTTCTCTCTCTCTCTCTCTCTGTCTTTGCTTGTTTGTTTTGTTCCTTAAATTACACACATGAATGAAATCATACAGTATTTTTCTTTTTCTGGCTGACATATTTGGCTTAGCATTTTACTCTCTAGCTCTATCCATGTTGTTGCAAATGGCAAGATTTCATTCTTTTATATGGCTGAGTAATATTCCATTTTTGACACCCCCCCTCACACACACACACACACACACACACCCCCACATCTTCTTTATCCATTTATCAGTCGATGAACACTTGGGCTGTTTCCATAATTTGGCTATTGTAGATAATGCTGCTATAAACATTGGGATACATATATCCCTTTGAATTAATATTTTTGAATTCTTTGGGTAAATATCTAGAAGTGCAATTGCTGGATTGTTGGGTAGTTCTATTTTTAACTTTGTGAAGAAGCTTCTTACCTGTTTTTCACAGTACCAGTGTCTGTACCAGTTTACATTCCCAGCAATAGTGCACGAGGGTCCCTTTTTCTCCGCATTTTCACAACACCTGTTATTTCTTGTGTTGTCGATTTAAGCCGTTCTGACAGGTGTCAGGTGAGATCTCGTTGTAGTTTTGATTTGCATTTCCCTGATCATAAGTGACGGTGAGCATCTTTTCATGTGTCTGTTGGCCATCTGTATGTCTTTGGAAAAATGTGTATTCATATCTTCTGCCCATTTTTTAATTGGATTGAGTTTTATAAGTTGAATGTTGAGTTTGAGTTTTATAACTCCTGTATATATTTTGGATACTAACCCTTTATCAGATATGTTATTTGGAAATATCTTCTCCCATTCCATAGGTTGCCTTTTGTTTTTTTGTTTCCTTTGCTGTCTGCAATAGTTCTTAAAATATTTTGTACCAAAGTCCCCTTTGGAAATTTTTATATATAATAGGCTTTGTGTTAGGTAATGTTGCTCAACTGTAGGCTAATGTAAGTGTTCTAAGCACATTTAAGGTAGGTTAAGCTAAGTTATAATGTTTGGTAGGTTAGATGTATTAAACGCATTTTTGACTTAATGGTGTTTTCAATTTATGATGGGTTTGTCAGGGTACAACCCTGTTGTAAAACTTATTGAGACCCTGATCCATCTTGACATTTTATTAGGTACTATTCAAATATGAATATCACAGTTCCTGTTCACCAGAAGCACCTAGACCTTGGGCAGGGTAAAACAGTGCTTCAGCAGAAATAATGGAGTGTGGAGTTCCATGATAGAAGTACATGATGTTATGGGAGTACATTGGAGGACATCTCATAATCCAGAGAGGAGGAGGAAAAGCCTTCTTGAAGATCGTCATCATTCAGGATAGGCAAGGGATATTTACAATTTCATGTGTAATTTAATTGGTAATGTGTTGAATTGCCATCTAATTTTTATACTCTGTAGAATCTTTGATTAGCTCAAGGAATTAAGAAATCAAACAAAGGGTGCCTGGGTGGCTCAGGTCATGATCTCATGGTTCATGAGATTGAGCCCCATATCGAGTTCTATGCTGACAGCATGGAGTCTGCTTGGGATTCTCTCTCTCTCTCTCTCTCTCTCTCTCTCTCTCTCTCTCTCCACCCCTCCCTTACACATACACTCTCTTTCAAAATAAATTAAGAAACATTTAAAAATAGATAAACCAAACAAAGGCACAATAGATGATTACCTTGCAATCCTGATGTTCCGGTTCACTATATGAATAATCACTACACATACTATCATAGGCATACCTGGAGGATTTTGTCTAGGTCACATATATTACACTTTTTAGAATAGTGTAAATGTGCATGTGATTACTAGGGACGCTACTGGCAATAGGTATTACCCATTTGGTTTGGATTATTCATACACAGTTCCATCAAAGATCTGAGATCTGGCTTTTTTTTCTTTTTTTTTTCTGAAATCATTTGTGTTCATTTGTAGTTTCAGTTACTTACCAGGTACTTTTACTGGTTTGGTGACTTTGTGAAATTTACCTTAAACCTTCCTTGGGGACAACAGCACTCCATCTTGCTGAAAGAATTTTAAAATCTTTTTTTTTTTTTTTAATGTTTACTTATTTATTTTGAGAGAGAGAGAGAGAGAGAGAGAGACTGCGAATGTGTGTGTGTGTGTGTGTGTGTGTGTGTGTGTGTGTGCATGTGTGGGGAAGGGGCAGAGAGAGGGAGAGAGAAAGAATCCCAAGCAGGCTGTGTGTTGTCAGTGCAGAGCCCTGTGTGGGGCTTGATGACATCAACTGTGAGATCATGACCTGTGCCGAAATCAAGAGTCTGACACTTAACAGACTGAGCCACCCAGGTGCCCCAAGTTTTTAAATCTTACTAATGATTGTAAGAGCTATGTTTGGAAAATATAGTATTGCTACTGATGGTTACTAATTTCTCGGCCTTACAAGGAATCTGTAGGAACTGGGTTTTAAGTGAGAAATACTTAAACTATTTAGTTAAACCTCTCATCCAATATTTTAAAAATCCATTGGCACAAATCAAAGCCACACTGATACTACCTCACACCAGTCAGAGTGGCTAAAAGGAACAAATCAGGAAACTACAGATGCTGGTGAAGATGTGGAGAAACGGGAACCCTCTTACACTGTTGGTGGGAATGCAAACTGGTGCGGCCGCTCTGGAAAACAGTGTGGAGGTTCCTCAGAAAATTAAAAACAGAACTTCCCTGTGACCCAGTAATAGCACTGCTAGAAATTTACCCAAGGGATACAGGAGTGCTGATGCATAGGGGCACTTGTACCCCAATGTTTATAGCAGCACTTCCAATAATAGCCAATTTATGGAAAGAGGAATGGATAAAGATGATGTGGTTTATATATTCAATGGAATACTACTTGGCAATGAGAAAGAATGAAATCGTGCCATTTGCAGCAATGTGGATGGAACTAGAAGGTATTATGCTGAGTGAAATAAGTCCATCAGAGAAGGACAGATCTCAAATGTTTTCACTCATGTGTGGAACTTGAGAAATTTAACAGAAGACCATGGGGAAAGGAAAGGGGAAAAAAATAGTTTCTAACAGAGAGGGAGGGAGACAAACCACAAAAGACTCTTAAATACAGAGAACAAACTGATGGTGGATTGGGGGGTGGGGGAGAGGGGAAAAATGAATGGGTGATGGGCATTGAAGAGGGCAATTGTTGGGATGAGCACTGGGTGTTGTTATGTAAGCAGTGAACCAGGGGAATCTACCCCAAAAAACAAGAGCACACTTCATACACTGTATGTTAGCAATTTGACAATAAATTATATTCATAAAAAAGTAAATGAAAATCCACTGGCTCTCTTAGGTAGAGGTGTTCTTTCTTTTTATTAATTAAGCAAATGTGTCACTTAAACTACAAAATAGTTATACTTGCTTATATCCTAGAATACGTAGATGAAATGAGTTTTAGGTGTTATGGTTATGGTATTTTGCTGTAAATTTTAGGTAATGAAACCAAATGTTTTTTTTAAAGAAGCTGTTGTTAATATATTATTGGTTGTAGCTAATTGATTTTATGCCTCTTAAAGCAGATGATCATGAGAGACTTTAGTTGCACAGATGAATGCATTCAAAATAATCATTTAAGGGGCGCCTGGGTGGCGCAGTCGGTTAAGCGTCCGACTTCAGCCAGGTCACGATCTCGCGGTCCGTGAGTTCGAGCCCCGCGTCAGGCTCTGGGCTGATGGCTCGGAGCCTGGAGCCTGTTTCCAATTCTGTGTCTCCCTCTCTCTCTGCCCCTTCCCCGTTCATGCTCTGTCTCTCTCTGTCCCAAAAATAAATAAACGTTGAAAAAAAAATTAAAAAAAAAAATCATTTAAAAACTTGCCTTGGAAATGTGTATTCTATCTGGCTGGTGGGTTTTGAAGAAATAAGGTTGTGTACCACCAAAAAAATTCTAGAAGTCATTATCTATGTTTTCAATTAGAATTGAATAGATCAATATCGAAGAGCAGTATTTGGCACTATGGAAGATCTGGGGGAAGAAACCATTCAGTAGAATGTGTCCAGGACAAATTAGTATCACTTCTCTTTCTGTAGTTATAAAATATGCATATAAACTATGTTAATACATCGTTGAAAATATTGACATATAAAGGTACAGCTCACTTTGATCTCTTTATTTCAGAATAATAAATAATAAAAACAAACCTTACAATGAATACATTTTATAATGAATTATACATAAATAGATTACTTAAAGATATTTGTGATTTAGACAATGTTTTCCTTTTTGCCATTTTGCTTGATTACTTTGAGTCCTTATTCAGGGAAAAAAACAAGGCAAATTACTGAAGCTCAAACATTAAAGATGGTTAGTGCAGAATTCAGAATGTATCTTTTCTGTTTTTATGGTAATTGTTTCTGATAAATTACTTAGGAAAAAGTTTCTTTCTCAGTTACCATGCAAGCACAGTTTTTAATAGAAGTCTCTTGTTATGCCAGGAATTTTGTTTTCATTTCTGCTTGATGGTCTCAGTTTTCTCAAGAAGATATACATAGATCAATTAGTAGAGTCCAGAAGAATAGTTGTCCTGTGTGCTATCCTCAGCAGTGAAACAGCATACCATTCTGCTGTCTAGGGATCTAGTCCAAAAAGTTTTTTAAGGAGTGGTGAAAGTAAAAGAAGGACAGAAAATGAGAAAACCAGGGTTGAACCTTGGGTGTATGAGAACGCTATTAGGGAATTAGAATTATAGGTGGTCTGGAAACCTAATATATGTATAGACGTCTAAACTTTTTAACTACATGAAAGACTCAGTAGAAAGCAAATGGAAGTTAGAAGCTGCATGTATACTTGGGATACACTGTCCTTTGTTGGATAGGCCCCACAGCATAACCCTAAGGTAAAAATTCTTTGAAACAGATACTTGTTACATCAGCTTTTAATAAGGAGAATGCATTAAGATAGTGTTTCATTGTATTAAGCTAGCGTTTAATAAGGAGAATGTGTTAAGCTACTGTTTGTAATTTCTACAAAATATGTATGAATATGTCTCTGTTAGTACGAAAAAATGAAACTTAGAGCCAGGATTATTAAATGGTTCAGAATTCCACTTACCATTTGCTGCATACTTTCTGGGAAGCCGCAGGTTGGTAGGAATCACCTTGATGTGTCATTCTTAAAAACTGTGGTTTAAACAAAATCATGCCATATATATTTTTGAATTTTCAGTGATTTTAAGGTTTAAGTTTGCTTATGTGTTAACTTTTTTTTTAATTCATAAAGATCAGTAATAGAATATGAACCCAATCATAGGACTTTAACCTGGACCAGTTCCCAAATTTTTAAGCCGTAGTTTTTTTGCTTTGTTTTGTTTTTGGTTGTTGTTTTTTCAGAGTCAAATTGGCACTATTATGCCATAGAATATTTGGTTAACAGCATATGGGGGTTGTAGTTACTAAACATGAAAGAATATCAGAAGATAGCCAGATGGCATTGTCATTCACATGGCATGCAATATGGGAGACCTGTTAGGTCAGACCGACATTGGAAAATTTATGTAAAAAGACTGGCTAATATACCAATAAATGACTAAGTTCCATTATTAAGTGAACACAGGAGAATATGTTAGTGCTTCTGATAATAAGTCTTATTCTCATAATATTGATAATTTTTATTCTTGGTTTGGAGGCATATTTTCAAGGTGTAATATTCAGAAATTTACTGATTCTTTACATATGTTCATGTATTTTTGAGGCTCAGTTTTACTCTAGCTTTTTTCCTATTTTTAACTTACAAATTTTTCATTTTGAGCAAGAGAAAAATTTATTGAATTTTTCTTTCTTTTTCAATTACATTACTGTACATAATTCTGTTTAGAAAAATTTTTTTTAATGTTTATTCATTTTTGAGAGAGAGAGAGAGAGAGAGAAAGAGAGAGAGAGAAAGTATGAGCAGGGAAGGGGCTGAGAGAGAGGGAGACACAGAATCCAAAGCAGGCTCCAGGCTCTGAGCTGTCAGCACAGAGCCTGATATGGGGCTCAAACTCACGAACCGTGAGATCATGACCTGAGCCAAAGTCTGACACTTAACAGACTGAGCCACCGAGGTGCCCCTACATAATTCTGTTTTATTCTGAAGAGTTATTCATGACATTATGTTTTTTTTAATTAAATTTTTTTAAACGTTTATTTATTTTTGAGACAGGGAGAGACAGAGCATGAACGGGGGAGGGTCAGAGAGAGAGGGAGACACAGAATCTGAAACAGGCTCCAGGCTCTGAGCTGTCAGCACAGAGCCCAATGCGGGGCTCGAACTCACAGACCGTGAGATCATGACCTGAGCCAAAGTCGGATGCTTAACCGACTGAGCCACCCAGGCACCCCTCATGGCATTATGTTTTAAAGGATCAGTCTTCCCAGATATTTCTTTAACAGGTGAAGTATGCTTTCCATTTTACAATTACTTTTTTTTTAAAACAATATCCCTTACTGATTGCTTTTAATTTTAAACTTAATTTTGCCAGAATTAATATGCTAATCAGTTTCCTCAGCAGCAGTTGTACTATTTTTTAAAATTTTAATATTTCTCAGAAGTTAAATATTTAAAGCTTTCCATTTTGTTTATGTAGCAAGTTACTGAATCCCAGTTATGTCAGGTACTTTTAACATTTATTTATTTATTTTGTTTAAATTTTAATTAATTTAATTTATTTTAATTAAATTCAATCAACTTTAGTTCATATACAGTGCAATATTGGTTTCAGGAGTAGAATTCATTGATTTCTCACTCATATACAATACCCAGTGCTCATCACCACAAGTGCCCTCCCTTAATACCTTAATACCTCCCTTAATACCTCCATCCGTGTTGTTGCAAACGGCAAGATTTCATTCTTTTTGGTGGCTGAGTAATATTCCATTGTGTGTGCATGTGTGTGTGTGTACATATATACATACCACATCTTCTTTATCCATTCATCAGTGGGTGGACAGTTGGATTTGCCATTGTTCAACTATTGTTGATAATACTGCTGTAAACATTGGGGTGCATGTAACTCTTTGTATCTGTATTTTTTTCTATTTTTAATTTCTTGAGGAACCTCCATACTGAGTGGCGGCACCAATTTGCATTCCCACCAACAGTGTAAGAGGGTTCCCCTTTCTCCACATCCTCACCAATACCTCTTGTTTCTTGTGTTGTTAATTTTAGCCATTTGGACAGATGTGAGGTGGTTATCCCGTTGTGGTTTTGATTTGTATTTCCCTGATAATGAGTGATGTTGAGCATCTTTTCATGTGTCTTTTAGCCATCTGGATGTCTTCTTTGGAAATGTATCCATGTTTTATGCCCATTTCTTAACAGGGCTGTTTGATTTTGGGGTGTTGAGTTTGATATGTTCTTTACACTAACCCTTTATCAGATATATCATTTGCAAATATCTTCTCCCATTCTGTAGGCTGCCTTTTAGTTTTGTTGATTGTTTCCTTTGCTGTGCAGAAGCTTTTTATCTTGATGAAGTCCCAATTGAGTTCATGTTTGCTTTTGTTTCTCTTCCCTTGTCTAGTAAGATTTTCTCTGGTTGAGGTCAAAGAGTTTGCTACCTGTGTTCTCCTCTAGGATTACGATGGTTTCCTATTTCACACTTAAGTCTTTCATCCATTTTGAGTGTATTTTTGTGTATGGTGTAAGCAGTGGTCTAGTTTCATTCTTTGGCATGTCACCGTCCAGTTTTCTCAACATCATTTGTTGAAGAGACTTTTTTCCATTGGATATTCTTTCCTGCTTTGTCAAAGATTAGTTGACCATATATTTGTGGGTCCATTTCTGAATTTTCTGTTTCATTTCATTGATGTATGTGTCTGTTTTTGTGTCAGTTCCATACTGTTTTGATGACTACAACTTTGTAATATATCTTGAAATCCGGAATTGTGATGCCTCCAGTTTCACTTTCCTTTTTCAGGATTGCTTTGGCTATTTGGAGTCTTTTGTGGTTCTATACAAATTTTAGGCTTGTATGTTTTAGCTCTGTGAAAAATGCTAGTGGTATTTATTTTTATTTTTATTTTTATTTTTTTGTTTAATTTTGAGAGAGAGAAACAGAGCACAAGCAGGAAAGGGACAGAGACAGAGGGAGACACAGAATCTGAAGCAGGCTCCAGGCTATGAGCTGTCAGCACAGAGCCCTATGTGGGGCTCAAACCCACGAACCATAAGATCGTGACCTGAGCCGAAGTCAGACGCTCAACCAACTGAGTCACTGAGGCACCCTGCTGGTGGTATTTTGATAGGGATTGCATTAAATGTGTAGATTCCTTTGGTAGTATGGACATTTTAACAATATTTGTTCTGCCAATCCATGAGCATGGAATGCTTTTCCATTTCTTTGCGTCTTCTTCAGTTTCTTTCATAAGTCTTGTATGGTTTTCAGATACAGATCTTTTACTCTTTGGTTAGGTTTATTCCTAGATATCTTACTGTTTTTGGTGCAGTTGGAAATGGGATCAATTCTTTGATTTCTTTCTCTGCTGCTTTGTTATTGGTATATAGAAGTGCAACAGATTTCTGCTCATTGATTTTATATCCTCGGACCTTGCTAATTCATGTGTTAGTTCTAGGTACTTTTCTAAGCACTAAAAATGGAGCAGTGGAAAAGAAAAAAAAAACCCAGACAAAATACTGGCCTCATGGTTTTGCATTGTGGTTGGAGACACAAACCACTGATAAAAAAGCAAATGGCATGCAGAAGGTTCTAGCAATACCACGAGTGTCTCATGGTGCCTACTGGAACTCCTAGGCAAAGGACTGACAGGCTGGACTGTCTGCTGTTCTCTAGGCATCCAGGAGAGAGTGGTTGGGCCAGCCACAGCTGAACACTATGAATTATCATTAGGAAAGGGCCCATCGAGCTCCTGGGGAACAGAACAGCTCCAGAGGACCCCCAACTGAACTTGTAACAATGGGGCATTTGAAGTCATAAGAGTGACTGCTAGTGGAGAAAAATATCTGGAAACTGGACACCACCTGTGCTGATAGCACTTGGGAGACCTTCTGCTGAGAAGTCAAGATTGTATACAGCTTCTCATTCTGGAGGTTCTGGAGCCATCACTCCCAGCTAGCCCTTGTAGGCAACTTAGAGTGCTCCACTATGTGTCATTCAGTGGACTAATCTATTTGACTTTCTTCAGTCTGTTCCCTGACCCAGAAGTTTAATTAAACATAAGGCTTTTTCGGGGCGCCTGGGTGGCGCAGTTGGTTAAGCGTCCGACTTCAGCCAGGTCACGATCTCGCGGTCCGTGGGTTCAAGCCCCGTGTCAGGCTCTGGGCTGATGGCTCAGAGCCTGGAGCCTGTTTCCGATTCTGTGTCTCCCTCTCTCTCTGCCCCTCCCCCGTTCATGCTCTGTCTCTCTCTGTCCCAAAAAATAAATAAACGTTGAAAAAAAATAAAAAAAAAAACAACATAAGGCTTTTTCATCAGTGACATGAATAAATGGGCCTATTAATATAAAAAATAAGAAGAAAGAAAGAGTTGCTCATCTGTTGACCTCCTTCACCTACTTTCTGAGGTTCAATGTGTTCATTTCTCAACAGTCAGGGTCTGTCATCTACCTCTGGGGTGAACCAAATTGTCTTTTCCCCTGAGTAATAAACCTTCTAAAGACTTAGGAATCACTGTTCTACCATTGCAAGAAACTTTCAGGGGCAGAGGAGGATGGCTGTAGAATCACCCATTACAAATTCAGTGGACACATGTCTACCCATCCAAGCTGTCTTAAGAAGTGTCAGTAATGGTCATAATGAGTGAACCCAACCATCATCATTTTGGTGCACTTTTGCCAGACCCAGAGAAACAGTTGTCAGTCTAGTCAAAGAAGTGTTTTGGGCTTCGGTAGCCCCAGGAGGAGTCATCTCCCCGGGAATGGCTCATCCCATTCTTCCAGATTAATGACTACTGGGGTTTCTCTGCTACTACTTCCCCTCTTATTATATTCCAGCAAATCTCTTCAGTCCATTCTGGGTTTTTGTATCAGCCCATCAGTTATATTTTGTTACTTATTTTTGAGCTTCATGTTTTTTACAGTCAGTGTTCATGTAAACAGATAACATAGTATAAAATAATAGGGTTCTAATGGACCTACTGGCTGAGTCTGGAGAGGCTTTAGAGAGGCATTAGAGAGGAGGGAGCATTTAAGGTCAGGCTTGAAGGACAGAGAAGCAGAGAAAAATTTTTGTCCGTGGTGTCATGAAAGAATAAAAGGGTGTGGTATGTTTAGGCAATGGTGAGAAAGTTTGTGTAGCTAGAAATGTAATAAGAACAGTAAGAGATAGTTTGGGGGAGCAGTGTTGGGTGTCTCAATTATATATAAGGCATTTCCTGATCTATTTTATAGGTTGAGGAACAGCAGGTCATAGGTGGTTCATAATTTTAAAATGTTCATAATTTAAAAATCTCTTGTAACTCCTATTCATTTATATATTTAATGACAGTAATAATATTTATGTCTTTCATTTGCATATCTTCACATCATTTTCTCCATTACCTAATTTCAAACCTCAAATATGAATGACACAGACCTGAAAATATTATAGTACTCTAGTGTATAAAGATGAGGAAACTGAGGTATTGAGAGATTACACAGTTGGATGGCCTTGTTTAGGCAATACCAGATGTTCTGATTTTTAATTCCATATATTTGTTGGATTTTAAGTGTGTGTACATCTATAGTTTTTGGTTATTATTCCCTTTAAATTACTGTTTGTTTGTTTTTTTCCTCCATAGGACTTGGCTTTTACCCTGGAAGAGAGACAACAATTGAATATTCATGGATTGTTGCCACCTTGCTTCATCAGTCAGGATATCCAGGTTCTTAGAGTAATTAAAAATTTTGAGCGTCTGACCTCTGACTTTGACAGGTAACATATTCCTGAAGATGATTTTTATGTTTCTCTTAGGCAGTTGTCTATTTTTTTATTGGATGAGGAAGTTAAAATATTTAGTGATTTGGACAGAGTAGTCAAGTTTGAGAAGAATTTGCCTAGAAATACAATGATGTTTTTAAAAAAAATTACCTTCAGTAGCAGCATTTGAATAATATAAAATTTTCTTTTCTAAACTATATCCTCAGAGAGACCACTTTTCTCTTGTGATCAAATGGTTGCTATAAAGGTGAATTATCAGGAAATGCTATTCTAAAATATATGTATTTTTTATTTTGAGATAGAGTGTGAGCAGGGGAGGGGCAGAGAGAGAGGGGACAGAATATATGAAGCAGGCTGTGAGCTGTCAGCACAGAGCCCGACAGGGGGCTCAAACTTATGAACCGTGAGATCATGACCTGAGCTGAATCGGATGTTTCATTGACTGAGCCACCCAGGCACCCCAGGAAATGCCATTCTAGACAGAGCAAAACAGGTCATAGTGGCTTTTAGTCAGACTTTAAGTTCATTGTAGATAAAAGCATACTTTTTCAACTTCCAAGCTTGGTTCTAACACTACTGCAGATTTGGGTCACTTACTTTTAGAATTCAGTTTCTGTGTCTGCACAAAGGTGAAAGTAATGTTTTCCCTACCTTTGGAATTAGAGAGCCCTTGGTTGGAATTCTGGCTGTATTTCATGAGCAGTGGGGCCTTGAGCAAATTGCTGCAGCCACTGCCATGACCACTGTACATGCCTGGCCCTGTGCTTTTGACCTGGCCCTTTCTTAATAAGGTGCTGAAACCCTCCAAACCTCAGGTTTTTCATTTGTGGATTAAAAGAAGTGACAGTTCTCTGAAAATATTGCTGCAAAGGTTAGAAGAGGTAGCAGACCAGTACCTAGTAAGTATTTGTATTAGGGTTCTCCAGAGAAAAAGTACTAACATATATACAACATACATAACCTGCTGGTTCTATATAGATTGATTGATTGATTGATTGATTGATTGATTTTAAGGAATTGGCTCACATGATTATGGAGCCGAGGTAAGTCCTAAATCCGTAGGCTGACTGGCAGGCTGGAAACCAAGGGGAGAGTTGCAGTTCGAATCCAAAGGCAGTCTTTGGCAGGATTCCTTTCTGCCGTGGGGTTGAAGAGATTAATAATAATAATAATGAAGTAGCAGTCCAATTTCCCTTTGGTAGTCAGGATCAATCACCCCATCCCAACCCACCCCAAAAGAAAAGTAATTCTTTTCTTTGCTTGTTGATTCAGAGGCATATGGTGCCCAGAGTGGCTAGCAGTGGTTTTAACTTCCAGTTCAGTGAAATCATTGTCTCCTGGTAGAAACATTCCTCCCTTTGGAACTAAGACTTCTAGGCCGGCAGAGCATAAGTTCACAGGGACAGGAAGCAGAAATTTTGTTAGTCACCGGAATGGGGGGGGGGGGTCATAGTGGTGCCACTTTTATTTCCATCCTTTGGTTCGTTGACCTGTGAATCCTGGCTATAGGAGAAATAGCACCATATATTGGACACTGATTCAGAGTATAGCTAGCATTCTGGAGAACCTTGCCCCAGCTTTGCAAGGTGTTGCCACCTACCTCATACTGTAACTGAGTCACCAGAAGGCCATTCTACCATTCTGTCAAGCCAGCTGCTTCAGGATGGTGGGAAACATGGTAAGACTAGTGAATTCCAAGAACATGGGCCCATTGCCACATTTCATTTGCTCTGATTTGAAGTAAGTTCCTTGATTAAAAGAAATATTGTGTGGAATACCATAGTGGTATTTAAAGCATTCTATAAATCTGTGGATTGTAGGTTAGCCAGAGGTATTCTGTGCAGAGAAGGCAAATTTGTATCCATAGTAAGTGCCTATTCCAGTTAAAAAAAAAAAAAAAATAAAGCACCACCCCTCCATGATGGAAGCAGTCCAGTGTAATCAGCTTGTTGCCATGTAGCTTGCTGGTCATCCCTTGGAACGGTGCCATATCAGGTGCCCAGCATTGGTCTCTTCTACTGGCGCATGGGGTACTCAGCAGTGTCTGTAGTTAGATTGGTCTGGTGAGTGGAAGTTCATGTTGCTGAGCCCATGGATAACCTCTATCGCTGCCATGGCTACTTTTCATGAGTCCATGAGCTTCCCAGGGGCAGCTGAGGAAGGAAGCTGATCCATTTGCCTAATGTGTATGTTTGCTGTTTCTTGAACTCCTTTACAATCTCTTTCATTTGTTCTGTTAGTCTTTCCTTCAGACTCAAATGTTTTTACTTTACATTCTTTTCCTGGGCCATTTACCTCTACCGTGTAAGAGCTAGTCACGTTCATGTTTTTACCATAGACTGTTCCTCAAGTATTTATTGAACATCGGCTCAGTGTCAGGTGCTCTTTCAGACATTAGGATTATAGACAATGATCTCTGCCCTCATAGAACTTAGGTAAATTATTTTTAAAAATTATTAAATACTAAATAGTAAAATAATAAATTAGTATGCTAGAAATTGACAGGTGCTAATGGAAAAAAATAGGATAAGAGGGGCTGAGAATATTGAGGGATGGTATGGTTAGTTTGCATTATTATATTGTCATATTGATCAGGATAGACTTCATTGAGAAGATGACTTATGAGTGAATAATCAAAGGCAGTGAGGTGATTAGCCATGAGGAAATCTGGGAAACAGTGTTCTTCACCTGGTATGTTCCAGGATCAGCAGGGAGACTTATGTCTGGATCAGAATGAGCTTGGGGAATATGGTAGATTGGGAGGGGAAGTTAGCAAGGTAATGGAGGACAGTTTCTGAATGGCTTTGAAGGCCACTACAGGACTTTGGTGTTATTCTGAGTGAAATGGGGAGCCATTCAAGGTTTTAAGTAGATCAACAAGACCTGATCTATTTTTCAAGAAGATTGTCTGCAACGTTGTGAATAGAATGTAGACTGGAAGAATATTTAGGAGACTATTACAATAATAATAATTATTAATACAAGAGATTAGACCCAGGATGGTAGCAATGAAGGTGTGTAGATTTTGGGAATATATTAAGGGTAAAGCCAACTTAATTTCCTAATATATCAGAGATGAGTGTTAGCTTTCAGAGAAGAGGAGGAAGCAGCAACGAAACAGGAAAGGAATAACCAGTAAGACAGGAAGAAAACCAAGAACAGTATGATGGCCCAGAAGTCAAGTAAAAAGAGTATATTGAGCTCTAAGGAAAGACACCTGTGTCAAATATTTTGACGGGTAAAATAAAATGAAGTCTGAGAATTGATCACTGATTCAGCAGTGATGATTTCCACATAACTAAATCAGTTTTAGCTTGTCCGAAAGTCATCATCTTCAAATGTTACAGGGGTTGGTGTAACCCATCTGTTTGCCAAACATTAGAATCCTTGTATCTCTGGCTCCAAATTTTGTGCATTTTCAAGTCTTCTGGTGAATGAAAATGAACCTAAAAAGTATGGTAAGACTGTTAAGTGCAATTTTGCAAGACTATTTTAAGTTGTACTCAGCGGTTTGGGTGTTATTCTATGAATTCTCGAAGGTTACAGGTAACATAATAAGGTTGGTGTTTAGAAAGGTAACTCTGGGTTAGAAATACCTCTAGAAAGAAAAAGGACATTTCATAAAATGATAAGAAAAGTCTCTTGAACTTGCCTACCTTAGTAATTTTTAGAGTCACTCCTTATTCCTTATTGTCTACTTTTCATTTCCCTTGGTTATTCAGTACTACCAGTTAAAAGATGAAGTCTATTTACTTAATATTTAAATTCTATCTATAGTGGCATTTTCATTTTAAAATAGGGATAAAATCTTTCCAGGTATTAAATAAACCTGCTGTTTCAGCAATGATTTTAATGTTTGAATAAACCTCACTCAGGTTCATGGTTCTTCATTCTTTGAGGTGTTTAAGAATATTTCTAAAGTCCTTTTTGATCAGATGTTTTCTTTATGACCTAAAAAGTACTTAATACTTTGTTGAAAAATGGTTAAAAATCTAAGCAGCTATTTCATGATTTGTTGGAATATAGATCTCATTATGTCCAATTTCCACAGGTATCTTCTCTTAATGGATCTTCAAGATAGAAATGAAAAACTCTTTTACAGAGTGCTAATGTCTGACATTGAGAAATTCATGCCTATTGTCTATACCCCCACTGTGGGTCTGGCTTGCCAGCAATATAGTTTAGCATTTCGGAAGCCAAGGTATGTAAACTTTCATTTTAAAAACACTTGAGTCTTTATTTTTTTGTAAAGTTTTTATAATAATTAAGAAATTATTGAATGGAAGTTAATTTTGGAAAAATTGAAATCAAATTTCATTTAAAAGAACTTCAGATATAAATATGTGTAAACATTAAAAAATATAGTATTATTTTTCTAGATTTAAGATCATGGGAAAGCATTATAAGCCAATTTAGGTTTCCTTTTATAGACAATAAATGAACTTGTTTTTTATTTGGGAAGAAAGTAATTGACCATAATTAAGCTTGACTTTGAAATGTTAATTAACACTATTTTCTATACATATTAGAAGTTAAAACAAGGATTCCAAATTTTTCTGAAAATGAATACATTTTCTAAATTAAGAGTTAGCATTAAAGTAGCTCTTTAAAAAAAATAAAGTAGCTCTTTTGTTGATTTTCCTTAAGTGAAATATTAGTCACCTTTAAAGTTGTGTAAAATATAGAATATAATTTTTCTAAATCCAGAGCTTTATTTTATTAATTATATTACTTTAAATACTTTGAAGCAGGATGCATTTGAAATAAATAATAAATAATACTTTTAACAGCAGCAAATTCAAAAGCTCAAGTTGAATATATTTATGCTTCAGAACTTATAGTTCTGAATTTAAAGATAAAAAATGTTTGTAAGTTTATACCACGAGTAAAAAAGCTTATTAAAAGAACTGCCAATGGGGCGCCTGGGTGGCTCAGTTGGTTAAGCGTCCGACTTCAGCTCAGGTCACGATCTCGCGGTCCGTGAGTTCGAGCCCCGTGTCAGGCTCTGGGCTGATGGCTCAGAGCCTGGAGCCTGCTTCCGATTCTGTGTCCCCCTCTCTCTCTGCCCCTCCCCCGTTCATGCTCTGTCTCTCTCTGTCTCAAAAATAAATAAAAAACGTTAAAAAAAAAATTAAAAAAAAAAAAAAAAAAGAACTGCCATTGAAAGGAGCGTTCCAAAGGTAATATCTGAAACTTAGATTGAATATGTGGATTTCCCATAGATAATATTGGTAATATTTAACACACTTGTGTCATGTTATTCTTTGTATAAAGAAAAGAATTGACCCCATCATCCCTTGTATAAAGAAAATAATTAGATAAATATCTGTAGATGGTCTGTTAAGTTACATTAATAGCATATATCTATATTGCATTTATAAAACAGCTGTATTAACAGTGGATACATATTTTATTAATAGAGCAAGAGTTAGAATTTAGCTGGTAATTGTATTGTGAAGAATAATTTTGGGGGGTATAGAAGTATATTTATTTTTTAATCATACAAACAATATATCTTCATTATTGAAAAAATGAGAAAATACAAATATGCAGAAGGGAGAAATGCTTTGGAAATACCTAATGTCATTATACCAGAAAACCTTTAAATTCACAAAATATATACTGTTTTCCTTACACAAAGATCATACTATATAAGCTCTTCCTTATCTGTCTTCTCTCAGTGACATGAACATCTCTCCATGTCTATAAAGTGTGTTTCTAAAAATAGTCTTCATAAAAGCATAAGTGTGTAACACTCGGCTGTTTTAAAATGTAATTTAAGCATATTTTTTGAAATTGTAACTGTTCGGGATATACTGAGAAATGCTAAGTATAAGAGATGTAGAGGAGCATAACTCAAAGGATTTGGGTTGAAGTTGACATAGAAGTCCCAATAGCAACAATTACTTTTTGTGCATTTAGTATACATTAGATGATTTTCTAAGGGCTGAGCATACATTGGTACACCTATAAGTCTAAGAGCAGAAAAGATAGGGAGATAAAAAATAAGTGAACTGTCTAGGATGTTGGAAGGTAATAAATATTAGACAAACTAGGGCAGGAAAAGGGCATTTGGAGCGTCCATCGCTCAGTGGGGGGGGTAGTTGCACCTTTAAATAAAGTGGACAGTGTAGGGCCTCATTGGAAAATGATACCATAGTAGTGAGGGGGGCAGTCATGTAGATATAAAAGGAAACATGTGCCAGGCCCTAAGTGGGAACATGCCTGGGGACAAGGAGTAGCATAGAGGCCAGTGCGCTGGTGATGTGAGAGAGAGGAGAGTGGTAGGTGAAGTCACTGGTATAACATAAATGAGAGAGCACAGAACCTGTAGTTTCTTGGAGGCTAAAGAACATTAGCTTTTACTAGTAGTCGAATAGATAGAAGAACCAGATGGCCTGGGTAGCAGGCTATTGTAAACCCAGTGAGAGAGGATGGTGTCCAGATTAGGCCAGCATTACAGTCAGGGGTGATGGAATTATTCTGCATAGATCAAGAAAGTCATGAGGGTTTCCTGTTGGATTGGAGGCTTCCTAGAGCAGTGGTTAGAAGTGGGCTCTGGAGTAGATTGCCTATATTTTCGTACTTGGTTTTGCTACTTGTTTTAGTCTTGAATACATTATTTATCCTTTGTGTGTCTTAGTTTCCACCTCTGTGACATGGGGATTAAGCTGCAGCCCACCATCCTTTATCTACATTTAAAAAAATTAAATTTGGGATAAAACCTGATGTGTCTGAACCCGTTTGGTGGGAAGTAGAACTGAATTTATATAAGGGTATTTATAGTATTTATCTGACTTAGTGTTATCTGTTTTTCTTTAGAAGTATTAATATATTGATTAGGGTGCTTGCCAGAAATAAATAAATTGATAGATTGAAGGAAGGGGAAGAGGAAGAGATGGGGCAGGAGGTAGCAGAGCATTTGTAACAAAATGCTCACAAATGTTGAATCTTGGTGGAGATATTCATCTTATTATTCTTCCAACTTACGTACAGTATTTGAAATTTAGGTAAAGGAATGCTTTACTAACAGAGAAAGTAAAGTTCCTAAAACTATTTATATATGATATTTATATATGATCTATATATTTATATAAATAAATATATGTATAATCATATTTATATATGGTTGCTTTATGGCAGTTTCCTTTCATGTTAATTTTAATGTGTAGATCTTGCTAAACTTTTGATGATTTTGAAGTTCTTTAATGGAATCATTCTTCTGGCTTCTCTTAGGACTGTAAAGAAAGGAACCTGTTTGAAAATGTGTTATGTGGGATATATTTAGACATTGTATTTAATTGGACAGGAAACTGTTATTGTGTTTGAATAATAATGGATCTTTCAGGCCTCATTTAGCATATAGATTATTTTTTAAAGCCAAAATTGACAAATGTCTATTTAATCTTTCTTACTGCAACAGCAAGTATTGTAAGACATTCAGAAAATGAACAGGAGGATTCCTCTTGTTATATTTACTTTGTATAATTGGGGGTAGCAATTAGGAACATAATAAGTGAAAGTTAAGAGATAATAGTATAAGTACTGAGCTTAATACAATTGCAAACAGGTATATCTTTGATCTCATACTTTCTAATATATCTTAACGATATTGATGCAGGCTGGCTGGGTCCAAGGACCCAGAGGGAGGTCCCGTAGGACCAGCCAGGAGGGTTCTTGGCTTCCTGCAGGATAAAAATCAAACTTTCCAAGAGGAAGTAAAAGCAGAGTTTTTTAAGGTATGGAGAGTGTGTAGATATGGACAGAGTGTTTGGGAGACTGAGAAAGGAAGGAAGAGTGAACCTCGTCTTTGCTTGGGGCCTGGAGTTTTTATTGAGGATGGTGGTCTGGTGCCCAGATCTTGTCAGTAATCCAAGAATGAAGAGTATTTAGGTATTCTCCATAAGTCACTTGTGCCCTGCAGCCAGGGGTCTTGAGTCAGTGGTCTTGGAAAACATTCGTGATGACCCTGCCCGGTCACTCCTTCAGTGTTATCTATTGTGCTCAAAGTCTCCAAAGAAATCATTAAATCCTTGACCTTTGCAAGGAAGACATACATTATGTGTTCTATGAGGTGTGTGTAGGGGGGTGGGGCATAGGTCCCAGCAAGAGTAGAAGCAGAAAAAAAGAGAAAAAAGTCAAGAGTGAATAAAGCAGTTTTTCATGGGCCCTTAGAGTTTCCCTGTCTCAATATGATACTTTTCTATGACTAGATATTTTTCATTTTAAATATGGCATTAAAATCTGGCTAGGTATCCAAAAATAAGTTCTTATATGAATAATTCTGCCAACATATTTTTTCCTAAGGTATGATGCTGGATTATCCATTTATTGGTCTTCTGTGGAATTTCTTTTTTCTTTGGCATAGATACTTTGGGTTTTTCAAAATGTTGTGGATAATGATTTTTAAAAATGTCGAGTTTGTTTGGATTATCTTGTTCCCATGTACCCATAACATTTTAATTCTTGCAGAATTTTCAGTATTTGGTATTGCAATATGCTTATGTCAGCATATACAATTGTGGCTAATTTGTAGATAGAGGTGATTTTTGGAGCTAGACATGATTCTTTTTGTATTTTTGCAGAATGCTGAGCCTACTGTGTTACTTGAATTACTTGTATTCTGTAAAACTTTTTTTTAAAAGAAAAATTTAATGCAAATTGATAATGCAGGTATACATAAAGAATCGCTAAAGCGATTTGGATTTCTTTGGAAATATTTTTACCTGTTTTATTTTACACTGCATTTTCCAAGAATCCTCTCTTTCTCTTCTGAGCTCTTATTAGCTACATATCATTTTACCATGCCTTTGGCAATTAATCATGTTCCTTCTTTTGATATTTCTAATGTTCTATCAAAGTACTCTTGGTCTGTTTTTATTTTACTTTTTAATTTATTTTTTATTGACATATAATTGACATAACATTATATTAATTTCAGGTGCACAACATAATGATTTGATATTTGTGTATTGTGAAATGATCACCACAATAGTTTTAGTTAAAATCCATCACCATACATGGTTATAAAAAATTTTTTTTTCTTGTGATGAGAACTTTTTTTTTTTTAACATTTATTCATTTTTGAGACAGAGAGAGACAGAGCATGAATGGGGGAGGGTCAGAGAGAGGGAGACACAGAATCTGAAACAGGCTCCAGGCTCTGAGCTGTCAGCACAGAGGCCGACGTGGGGCTCGAACTCACAGACCACGAGATCATGACCTGAGCCAAAGTCGGCCGCTTAACCGACTGAGCCACCCAGGCACCCCTGATGAGAACTTGTAAGATCTATTCTCTTAGTAGCTTTCAAATGTGCATTTTTATTATATGCAGTATTATTAACTGTAGTCACCATGCTGTACATTACATCCCGTGACTTATTTATTTTATAACTAGAAATTTGTACCTTTTCAACCTTTTTACCCACTTCACCTACTTCCTGTCCCCCATGTTTGGCAATCACAATCTGCTCGATCTGTGAGCTCAGCTTTTTTTTCTCTTCTTGGTCTTTCTTGTTGGTTTTTTACTATTTATTTATTCCCAACTAGATTGTAAGCATCTAGAGAGAAGGGATCATATTGTATAAATTATTCCTCTATTTCCCACGCTTTTAAGCTTAGTGCCTGGGTAGTGCTGAATATGTTATTTGGTACCTCCAGAAATAGCAACTTAATATTACTCGATTCATTCATTCTCATAACAAAGCATAAAATACTGGTATGTTCTTTATTTCTCCTACTCTTTAAACATATTATTCTAACAGGTAAATTTTCATAAAGAATTGATTTGAAAGAAATTGGACTTACTCTGAGCAATCAGGCTATGAGGAAGTAAAATTTTGTTTACATACAGACAATACAACTGTAAACTTCTATAATCTTCCTTTCAGCTCCTCATTTTTATCTAGTAGATCACTGATACGATTTTGGTAAAAAGGATGAGCTAACAAAAAGGTTTGATGATGGTTTTTTGTTTTGTTTTGTTTTTTAAAAAGGCATTTCCAAAGTTTGATCTGACTAGTACCGTTGCTTGGTTTGCCAGAAATTATGGTGAAAAAAGCATTCAGTGCTCAAATTAATTGAAGAAAACCTGAATTGGCTGAAATTAAACAGGATTCTTTACTGTAAGATTTTTTGGAGTGATACCTATTTTGCAAGTTTTGGAGGGTGGTGTTAGATTTAACATAGTTAATATACCTTGCATAATTCTTGGCACAAAGTAGTGTCCCCAGGTAGTGGTTGTTAACAACTGATATTATTATAACTCCCAGGATGATGATGATGATGATGATTTTGATGATGATGATTTTTTTTAACGTTTATTTATTTTTGAGAAACAAAGAGTATGAGCAGGGAAGGGGCAGAGAGAGAGGAAACACAGAATCTGAAGCAGGCTCCAGGCTCTGAGCTGTCAGCACAGAGCCCGATGCAAGGCTCAAACTCACGAACTGTGAGATCATGACCTGAGTCAAAGTTGGATACTTAATCAACTGAGCCACTCAGGTGCCCCGTAACTCCCAGGTTTCTTGATAACTCAGTGGATGGTGGTATCATTCACCAAGTTTCAGAGTAATGGAATATGTTTGTAAGGGAGATAGTTCTTTTCAGGACATGGTGAATTTAAATGTCTGTGGGACTTCCAAGTAGGGAAGTCTAGTTGGCAATTAAATGTATGGACTTGGAACTTAGTAGATAATATAGTTAAAGCTCCTTGTATTTTAACTCCCACATTATGTATGCTACATAGATGGTACCTGTTTTGATTTTGACAATGGCAAAGGTTATCAACAAGACTAATTGTCAGAGAGTCAGTCAATAAGATGTTCTATTTTTTTTACTTTATTTTTTCCCCAGAATATTCTTAGAGAAATGCACGAAAGGAAATATTAAGATGAACCAAAACAAAATACTAAAATAGTTTTTCAACACTTATAGTTTGTTTGTATATATATTTCCTTCACAATTCCAAAAAGGACTTGGAGTGTTTGTTATTTAAAATACGAGGACTAAGCTTTTATTACCTCAAGTGCAATTTTATATGAAGACAAATACCTAGTAATATAGAAACAGTTAAAACCATGACCATAATTAGACCGTGATTAGAAATGGAGATTGTTTACTCATATGGAAACATAGTTTTTGCAGATGTGCCGGAAGTTCAGCAAGTGTTGTAGTCTTATAGGGTGAGAGTCTTGGTTTTGATGGGAATCAATGTAAAAACAAACCTTCCCAGAGCTAATACTGCTTTAACCCAATAATGTTCTTATTCTGTAGTGCAGATTATAACTATAATAACTATCATTGAACAATTTAGAATGGACGCTTTCATATTCTTTTTAATTTTCTCATGTTAGATCTACCTGCTTTTAAAACATTTTTTTAAAATTCTTGTTTATTTTTGAGAGAGAGAGAGAGAGAGTGCGAGACAGAGTGTGAGCCGGGGAGAGGCAGAGAGAGAGGGAGACCGAGAATCTGAGGCAGGCTCTAGGCTCCGTGCTGTCAGCACAGAGCCTGACACGGGGCTTGAATTCACAAAATGTGAGATCATGACCTGAGCCGAATGAAGGCAGGCGCTTAGCCAAGTGAGCCACCCAGGTGCCCCTACCTGGTTTTCTTTTTTTCTTTTTTTTTTTTTTAATTTTTTTTCAACGTTTTTATTTATTTTTGGGACAGAGAGAGACAGAGCATGAACGGGGGAGGGGCAGAGAGAGAGGGAGACACAGAATTGGAAACAGGCTCCAGGCTCGGAGCCATCAGCCCAGAGCCTGACACGGGGCTCGAACTCCCGGACCGCGAGATCGTGACCTGGCTGAAGTCGGACGCCTAACTGACTGCGCCACCCAGGCGCCCCAAGACCAGGGCTATTCTTGATTGGATTTGACTTTCTTCAGTTAAGCGACTTCAGAATCTTTAAAAAAATGTAGGCAACTTTTGAGAATCAGGGAATATTTTTGCCTTTAAACTCTGGTTTAATTTGTAATTTTTATCTTTTACTGTATTAGGATTTTCTGTATCTCTAGAGACTCAAATAGTTGATGTTTTTTTTTTAATTTTTTTTATTTTTTAATTTTTTTTATTTTTGGGACAGAGAGAGACAGAGCATGAACGGGGGAGGGGCAGAGAGAGAGGGAGACACAGAATCGGAAACAGGCTCCAGGCTCCGAGCCATCAGCCCAGAGCCTGACGCGGGGCTCGAACTCACCGACCGCGAGATCGTGACCTGGCTGAAGTCGGACGCTTAACCGACTGCACCACCCAGGCGCCCCTCAAATAGTTGATGTTTAAGAGAGTAACTCATTTTTTAATGTTTCTACAAATCATTTTAATGTTTGATGTTAATAAACTTTTCCACCATTTACCTACAATAATAAACCTTTGATTTTGATTTATACTTATTTCAGAATATTCTTTTGTTAATTGATCTCCTTTCCCTTGAAATAGGCCTAATATTTGCATCTATTCCACTTTAAAGTATGAGAAAAAGCACTGTATATTGGAATTTTTTTTTCAAAGATTTGAAACAAGTTAGATGGAATGTCTGGACTAGTTCAAATCTCTTACCTGTTAATTCAGCTGATTTTTTAGAGATACTTATTTGCAAAATTGATTTTCATTTATTATGGAGATGTAGGTAATGATTTCTTGAACTAGTAATTCCAATTAACTTTTGTTTCTGAGCAGACTAAATGCGATATTTAAGAAAATGTGTATGTGACTTGTGCTAAACAGGAGTTGAGGTAGAGAATCCTATATCTTAAGTGCTGGAAATTCAGTGTGTGCCCAGAGGTGGTTTAAGATTCCAGACTTTCTTTTTTCCTAAGTATTGCCATAATTAGGAAAAATTTAGAGAATGGAAAAAATGTAGGCATGATTCAACATTAATTCTTCCTATCAAGATCTAAGGATTGTCTAAGTGTATGCAAAGACATATAAATCTCTTCAGCAAGGCAGTGAAACTTATCTTTTACTGTAAAAGACCCTTAAAAGTGTAAAGTAACAGTTCATCAAGTCTCCATATTCATGTAGAGATTTTAAATGTGGAAAACTTGAATGGAAATGTAAGTTTAGGATCCAAAAATAACTCTGCTACAATCCCTGTGGTACATCCAGGTGTTTTGATTTAAATTTATACACAGCATACAGAGAATTAAGAAAATTGCCAAGTTTTATCTCCAGCAGTATTTATGAAAACATATTAATTAGGGCATCATTATGTATTTTTAAGAAGGGTTATAAATCAGTGTTGTTATTACTAAGAATAAAGTTTTTTTTTCAAATGGGAGGCAATAGTTCTTTATATAACATCATGTCAAGAATATTGCATTTAGTTTGGATGCCATTCTTTTCAGGGTCGTTGGCAAACAGACACGAGTAACCAAAGCAATAAGAGTTATAACTTGTCATATTAGAAAGGGTTGGTGAAAATAGAAATATTTAAACTAAAAGAGGAAACTTGAAAGGGATATAGCTAACTCTTCAATTATTTGAAATATTTTCACGTGGAAAAAAAGTATAAACTCGCATGGTCTAGCCCCCAAGTGTAGAGCTAAAATCAGAGGATGGACATTTTATTACAGGGATATAGATTTAATTTCAATGTAAAGGAAGATTTTTCTAATAATTGAACTATCTGTCATTAGAATAAACTTCCTTACTCTCCATCATTGGAAATACTTACATGGTTTGGATAATCTGTTGGTGATATATTATAAATCAGATTTTTGCATTGAGTGTGATTATAAAGTAGTTGAATTCTAAGGTCACTTTTAACTAGAAAATTCAGTGAACTTTTAAAAGAGCAGCCTACAAATGAATAATTCCTAGGTGCTTGGAACATCTCACAACTAACTCACACATCATTTCAAAAAACCCTTTCTAATTCAGAAAGTTTTTTAGTGACCACTTTAATCATAATTTTAGGAATTATTTAAAATAGTATGTTTTGAAGCAAGGATTTTAAACAGATTTACAGTGATTTGATGACACATCTCATCAAAATTCCTACTCCTTCACCCAAACACACAAACACATGTCAGTTTACACAGCTGTATCCTGGCTACAATGTTTTGATTTCAAAATTTCTCCAGTTTTAATGGATAAAAAGTTTAATGTTGACATTTTCTTACTTGAAGTAATTACATCTTCTGATCTAATCTTTTCTGTAGTTTTTTTTTTTTTTTTTCAGACTATTTGTTTTTTTGTATATGCTTTCAAAGTCTTGGATATATATATTTAAACTTAGTTATAGTTTAGCTAGTAGAGGCATTATTAGGAAGAATTTTCTTTAAGGCGATGTTTCTACCTCCCCTACTGGCCCCCTCTGCCCAAATCAGTAATTGAGGAGAATCGCCAGGTTAGAATTTGCCCTTTCCAAAATTTCCTACATGCCTCTCAGGTATGCTTCTGAAATTTGGAGATTTGTTTCTATCAGTTTTCTTTTTTGTTGTTGTTTTAAGTTTTTATTTATTTTTATTTTTGAGAGAGAGAACACAACTGGAGGAGTGGCAAAGGGAGAGGGGGACAGAGGATCCAAAGTGGGCTCTGTGTGGCCAGCAGAGAGCCCAATGCTGGGATGGAACTCATGAACCATGAGATCATGACCTGAGCCAAAGGCAGATGGCTGAGCCACCCTGGGGCCCCTGTTTTCATCAGTTTTCTTTACAAAATAATCTATAATTATCATCTAAGAATGCTTTTATATACCTTTAAAAATGTTGGTTATTTTATACATAAGTAATTTTATAGTATAAAGTTTATTTTAAAGGCAAAATCGAAATGGTCAATTTTAGCTTCATATATGTGATATGTTCACAGTAGTAAAATTTATAAAATATTTGATAGCATTCCAAATTATATAATTATCTATGAAAGTTACTGAATTTCACTTTTTTCTAAGCAAATAAATTTCTCATTTAGCAATATACATCCTAGTCTTAATATGATTGTCTAGTGGCTGAATGAATGGCATTCATAATAATTTGGAGGCTATCATATTTTACCTATTTTACAAAAATAGTGTTGCCTTGTGAAATAAAACATTTTCACTATGAAATGAGGTAATTTATTTTAAAAGCTGAAAATGTTGTAAGAATATTATTTCCCTAATGGAAGAAGTTAATTTTTATTGACAGTATGCCAAATAAATGCCATCTGTCTGTTGAATTCAGTGTTACATTAGGATTCTTTCCAGTATTTTCTACTATGGAAGGTCCTTTGGATTTTAACTATAAGAACATCGGTTACTTTGTAGTTAATTGGTATGCTCATACTAATTAAATTTTTTTAATGTTTATTTTTGAGAGAGAGAGAGAGAGAGACAGAGCACGAGAGAGGGAGGGGCAGACAGAGAGGGAGACAGAATCTAAGGCAGGCTTCAGGCTCTGAGCTATCAGCACAGAGCCCAACATGGGGCTCGAACCCAGGAACCACAGATCATGACCTGAGCCAAAGCCAGATGCTTAACCGACTGAGCCACCCAGACGCGCCCCTGCTCATACTAATTTTAAAATGAGTAGATGAATAAGAGCTTCCCTAAAATTATTTTTATGTACATTTTCATTTCACATTTACTTGGAAACAGTTGAGTTGTGGTATATTGGAGACAGAATCATTAATGTTTGGTAGTTGTTGATTTTTTCAGTCCACTCATTTTATAATTGAAAATAATCATTCCAAGGAAACTCAGTGGTCACCCAGGTTGTAAGTACCAGAGCTAGGACTTGAATTTGTGTTTTCTACCCGTTAGACCTCTGTGTTAGAGCTCTCCAGAGAAACTAAATCAGTTGTGTGTGTGTGTGTGTGTGTGTGTGTGTGTGTGTGTGTGTAGAGGTTTATTTTAAGGAATTGGCTTACACAGTTTTAGGCACTGGCAAGTCCAAAATCTGCAAGGTAGGCTGACAGCCTGAAGACCCAGGGAAGAGTTGATGTAGTCAAACCCAAATGTAGTCTGCTAGAAGAATTCCTTCATCCTTGGGAGGGATCATTCTTTTCTAGTAAGGCCTTCAACTGATTAGATGAGGCCTATCTACATTATGGAGGGTAATTTGCTTTACTCAAAGTCTATAGACTTAAATGTTAATCTCACTTAAAAGTTACCTTCACACACCACACACACACAAAATTACCTTCACAGAAACATCTAGTGTATGACCAAATGTCTAGATACCATACCTACCCAAATGGAGACAGAAAATTAACCATCACATCTTTGCATACCAGTGTTGAGTCTTTTTTATCTTAGATTGATTATGTTTTCTACTGAGGTGGTCAGAGAAGCTCCACTCTTATGTAGTTTCTTGAACCTTTCCTCTAAACTATTAAGATTATTAAGATTTGTTAATTAAGATTATTTTCCCAAATACTACAGTATATGCAAAGAATTTCATATCTTGTTTTCTAGATATATCTAATAGATATTTCATAGGAATATTGCTGAAATACAGTTTTTCTTTAAAAAATTTCTACCACTAATTGAATTAATGACATTAATTTAACCGTTTAAACCTGGTTTGAGAAATTATCAAATAATATGGTTGATCAGTCAGTTCTTCCCAAAGGTTTTTGCTTTGTTTTCTTCTTCAACTTTGCCACTTCATCAAAATCTTTTTGTTGATTCTCTATGCTCATGGTTTCTTCTCTCCTTTTCTTTAACGGAAATGTAGTAAAGTGCATGCCAGGAACTTTACTAATCTGAGTGCAAGTAAATGAAACACATATTTCTTGTCTTTGTGGAACTTACAGGTAATATTCAAGTGAACAAAGAAATACATGAGCACAGCTTGTATTATGAAGAGTATGAACATAAGGCAGTGATAAAGAATAACAAGGGAATTTCCTTTCGGAGTGTAGTCAGAGATGTATCTCTGAGGAGACAGTATTTAAGCTGACACCTGAAGGATGAGGAGTTGGCTTGTAAAAGCCAGGGGAAAAAAGCATTTGAGGCTGAGGAAGTAGCATGTTCAAAAGGTCTGATAGTGGAGAAGGTGGTTTGAGATGAGGTTTGAATAAGGCAGGAGTCACATGCAGGGCCTTGTGGATCATGGTAGAGTTTCATTGTTATTCTTAATCCATTTGGGAAGCCATTGAAGTATTTGAAGCAGACGAATGATTGCATTCTCTTAAAAGTTTTGAAAGATTATCCTAGCCGCTATGTGGATAAAAGATTGGAAACGAGAGGCTAGAATGGAAATAGGAAGACCAATAAGAAGACTGTTGTGATATTGGCCCTCCTTCCATCAATCCGAATCACTGAGCAGACTTGATCCTCTTAGGATGTGGAGCAAGGAGGCCAGGCAAGTCCCTTAATCCTGCAGTGATGGCTGTAACTTGGTGTATATACAACACATGGTGTATTTAACTGACCCTGAAAACATTAGCAGGAGATAAGAAGATCTGCTGTCCATAAGAATTTCTCAAGCATGCAGGCTTATGGCAGTCCATTTTATTTACAACCCAAGTCAGTACTCATGATCTTGTCCTTTGTCCACTGCACAAATCCATCCTGAACCAACTCTTTCTTTTCCTTCAAGGAAGAGCTAATTAGACAGTGTTTTGTACTGCCATAAAATACTATTCATTTCATTTCTGTGCACCTATTTTTTAAATTAAAATATTATTAATGTGGGGGTGGATTTCTATAACTCTGCATAGTTCAGTCTCAGCTGGATCTTCTATTCCACAGAGTTTAACTCCAGCTGTGTTCTTGGCTCCTCTCACTCTTGTGGTTGTAAGAATGTAAACACTCTGCAGCTTTATCCTCCTTATCACATATATTCTTTCCCACGTCCCCTATGAATTCATTGGCTTCACATTTTATTTCCATGAACTAAACCTAATACATTTCCCCTCTTCGATATATTTCCTTCTTAATCTGTACAACTAAGTGCAGTGATCCATTCCACCCACTAAAATGTCAGTGCTCTCTAACGTTTTCTTCTTGGTTCTGTTACTCCTCAGCTTAACATCCCAGTCCCCAGGTTTCTTAACACTGTAAGTTGCAACACGACCCACTCAGTCACCTAAACCAGATACCTCAGACATAGTCAGGAAAACCCTGACTTCCTTTTCCTTTTGAGCCTTGCCAATTTTACCTCTTAATTATCCAGTGAATCTCTCATCCATTCAATCCTGTTGCCAGTCTTTTAGATTAGACCCTTCTCATTTCAAAAGAGAGGGAGTTTCAAAACGGGATGCCTAATTATATCACTTTCTTGACCAAAATCTTTGACTGACTCTCTATTTCCACCATTGAAAGTCCAAGCTCCTTAGCATGGCTTTCAAGGATTTTTGTAATCTGGCTCCTTTGCTTACTTCTCTGTCTTCATTGTTAACCTTTTTCTGCTCTTCATACCCAGCTCCCCACCCCAAGTCAAGTAGCACCCATACCCCTGGGTGGTTGCTTTCACACTAACATAGAGCAACTGACTCTTTTCTGTCTATCTGACTGTCTCTTGACCATTTTTTTCTTGAAGGTAGCAATTCTGTATACTTCACCTCTACCCTAGAACCAGGCAGAACTTTGCACAGTTTTTGTTGAGTGTATAAATGGGTGAGAGAGTGAATAAACATTCCCAGCCCAGAGTGTGCTTTGGACCTGAAGAGGCTTGGTGTAAATCTCTTTATTGCTTCTTATTAACAGTGTGATCTTTGGTCTGTAATGTAAATTCCCTGATCTGTAGTTTCCTCATCTGTAAAATTACTATTGTGATTATATTTAAATAAGATGATCTTCTTTAAAACTGTTGACAGGACGTATATGGCAGAAATTCTATAGTTCTCAAGTATCAAAATCTTAGGAAGCAAAATTTCTTTTTGTAAGTATTGAAACTTAGATTTAACACTGACTACATAGTTATAATTGGAACATAACTTGTTATGTTATAAAATGTATTTAGAAAAATGTAAGAAAAGTCTGGGTATCATGTGAATCATCAACCCAAATTATTTTTAGGATTAGAAGATTTCAAAAAAATGATATTCAAATATAAGTTATATATTATAAATATGATTAATGGAAATATTTCTAAGACACTAGCCAGTAAAGACTTATATAAAAAATTACCAGGAGAATGTTTTTTTTTAAGTATTCATAGAGCACAAAGGAAGTTTGTATGTTATTTAGCCTCATGACCAGTTTATTATATTGGATAGTTCCAAGGAAGTACAAATATTTCTGAAAACAGATGGAAAGTGTTAAGTCTAAGCAATAATTGAAACTATATAAAGCTTCTCAAGGAAACCCTCATCCAGAAAAAATCTATTTAATATTAGGAAATTCTCTTTTTTTTTAACATAAGGTTAACTCACTAATTTTTCCAGTAATATACATGAGATCCTGATGTCACATACATTTTTTTGCAAAGATTTCTACACCAAATTTAGCTTCTAATTTATTATTTTGCAGTTATAAGACATTCCCAACATGTGACTGTTAAAGTCTTGGACGTGGCAATGTGGTTTCTTTTTCCTTTATTACTCTCCATTATTTCTCATGTAACAAATAGAGCACAAAGTTCACTAAATAATGTGGAATGTTGTACTAATAAAATTCATTTTATTAGTAACATAAATAAGGAAGTAATTTGAACTGTGTGTGTATACTAAAGTATGTAACTCACTAACATGAGGAATGCCAAATATATATATGTATACACACACACACACACACACACACACACACACACATATGACAGCTTTCTTCTCTAATTTGGAATGAGATACATTCCTCTAAAATTAAAAAATACAAAACAATCTCAAGGGATGATATTCTTCACTCTTTACCCAAAGAAAACCACCAATGACTAGGGTGGGAAGAATTCCTTGTGGTTGGAAAACAGATGAATAAGTTGCTGGAAGTTGCATTTATGTATTAAGCTACTTACAAGAAACTTTTTATATGAAGGATTTCTATTGTGCAAAGTATCTGCTAACTGCGACCTTGAATTTGTATAAAACCTACCCTCTAGTCATCCCAATCAGTAGGTAAGTATTGAGCAGAGAATATACCTCCTGGTTTGATTTTTTTTTAATGTTTGTTTACTTTTTTGAGAGAGAGTGCGAGAGCAAGGAAGGGGCAGAGAAAAAGGGGGACAGAGGATTTGAAGGGGCTCTGCACCAACAGCAGAGAGCCCTTCGCAGAGCTCAAACTCACAAACTGTGAGATTACGATCTTAGCTGGAGTCGGACACTCAACCTACTGAGCCACCCAAGTGCCCCTCTCCTGGTTTGACATTTTAGCTGTACAACAAACTATTCTCAGTGAAGTGTATTTTTGATTTATTCAACCGGATTTGCAGGCATTCATAACTTAACATTATATTCCGTTTTGATTAGGGTCCATATGAGAAAGAAATGCCAAATAGAATAGATTCTTCTATATCTTTTATTAAAACTTCTAATGGAAACAATATCTAATATATTGTTCAATGTCCTTTATATAAAGAATATTTGATAAATTCCTCTCAAAATTGAAGAAAAGCTTTTTTTTCCCTCTTCCCAGATGCCATGGTATTACTTCCTTTAATTAGACTTGAGAACTAACTCCCTTTCACCCTTGGACTTTGGCTGTATTTTGTACTCAATCACAGTAGTTTTTTTAAAAACCATTTTCTTTTTCCTGTCTCTCCCCACCCCCCATTACATTCTCTTTAATGAGTATGTCTTGCAAACCCAGGTTTTTGGCAGTCATTAGCCCCTAAAATTTCCTCCCAAGCTAAGTGAAAAGTGCATGTCCTCCTTAAAAAGGCATCTTACTAGGATTTCATATCTGCTTTCTTCTCCAGGGTTGGGTGGCTTCCTGCAGCTCAGAGAAAACAGACTAAAGCTTGCCAGTCTTCTGGATTTCTGTCACGTTTCTATGATTTGAATGATTTCATGATTTCCCCGAATCTGTAACTCATATTGGTTACTGCCTCAAATCTTTATAAGTGAAAGCATTTATCAATTTGTTGATTCTGTTTTCTTTTAGTTTAAAAGGAAAACAAAAGACCAGAAACTAAAACCATCATTTTAGTCTTTGTTTTAATGCCTTCTAAGCAGCAGTCTCTTTGTTTTCCCAGGTATGAATATGTGACATAGTTAATTAGCAAGGTCTTGAGCTTGATGGCTGAGATCCCAAATGTTTCATACATTTTTCTTTCAAATAATTCTTCATTCAAGAATTCAAATAATTCTTCATCAAGCATACTTGAGAGTAACTGTGGTAATTTCACCAATGCCAAATGATTTTCTTTCCCTTTCTGAAGAGGCATGCTTGATAGAAACTTAATTGTTTCCGCTAATAATTCTGGTCATATAAATGGGCTAGAGTATAACTACACCATTGGGAGGATTCTGCAGCTATTCACAATGTGTGGGAAACACAAACCCTTAGAAAGAAGAGTCTACAAATAGTAAAAAATAACTTTCAAAATTCATATGTTTCATCTTAAATACAGTGAAAATTATTTTTTGGATTCTAAATCATTGCTAATCCCTGTCGAAGTGCATGTTCTCTTGGTATGCCTCTCAACTAATTTAAGAATTTTGCTCAGGGGCACCTGGGTGGCTCATTTGTTTAAGCATTGCACTCTTGATTTTGGCTCAGGTCACGATCTCATCATGGTTGATGAGATAGAGCCCTACGTCGGGCTCTGTGCTGACAACGTGGAGCCTACTTAGGATTCTCTATCTCCCTTTCTCTCTGCCCCTCCCATGCCTCAAAATAAATAAACTTAAAGAGAAAGAATTTTGCTCAGTTCTTTGACCAGTCACATTTACAAATAAATTTTATTTAACACTGAACTTGTGCATCATATAGGGAACTAGTATCTGTCAACATCAGTGAAAATTCAACATCATTGAATTACTTACTGTGTATCAGTGATCATCATACTATTTTGCTTGCATACCCCTTAAGAGAATTTTGAAAAACTGTCCTTCTTGACATCTAAGGGGCATCTGGGTGGCTCAGTAGGTTAAGCGTGCAACTCTTGATTTTAGCTCAGGTCAGGATCTCATGGTTTGTGAGATGGAGCCAAGTTGGGCTCTGGGCTGACAGCACAGAGTCTGCTTGGGATTCTCTCTCCACCCCCACCCCCCCGCCTTCCTGACTCCCGCATGTGCATGCATGTGCTTTCTCTCTCTCTCTTTCTTTCAAAATAAATAAATAAACATTAAAAAAACTTGCATCATAACTGTGAGTAATTGCAAGGAATGCAGTTTCCAATATATTTAATTATTGACATATCAAAATAAAACTATTATATTTCATTTAGATGTATCCAATGGGATACAGTTTTATATAGTCATTGTGTATTTAAAATATATAAAAACAAATGCTTTTTTAAACAGAAATATTATAAATATCTTTGGATTTATATTTTCATTCCACTCCTATTCATGATTTTATCCTAAATTAATGCATTTTAATGCTTGAAAGTCTTTTATTGATCAAGCATTATACTTCTGTGCAATGAAACTATGTGTGTGAAGTGACATTAAGGTTCCAAATGTTAAAAATTTATTAGGATTATTACTAGCATATAATTGATCTAACAACAGATATGTGTGTTAAATTTTGATTATTAAAATAAAAACAGTTTTATTGGAAATAAATCATTTAGTGGAATGGGAATTATTTTTCCTCCCTCCTGATTCGTGTGTATCTAGATGTATGGTAGTTGTGGGTAGACGATAATTATTAGGATTAGTTTTATTCCTGTTACTTATTCCTGTTGCACCTTTATGTGCTACAAAATCTATTCATGCAAATACATAGATAGGACTGGAGAGAATTTTGTTATAGCAATATCAGTTAATTTTTTGAACTCTTTCCAAGTTATGTCCCCAAAGTTATATAGAGATATATCATAAACATTTATTCTTAATGACTTGCCAAATGACTACTCAATTATATCTTCCTTCAAAAATGTTGAAAGAATTGGAAACCGTCTGAATTGCAAAATGTTTTGTTACCCAGTTGTTAGAGTCAGAATTTATTTATTTATTTTTAATTTTTAAAAAATCTTTATTTATTTTTGAGAGAGAGACAGAGTATGAGCAGGGAAGGAGCAGAGAGAGAAGGACACACGGAATCCAAAGCAGGCTCCAGGCCCTGAGCTGTCAGCACAGAGCCCGACACAGGGCTTGAACTCACAAACCGTGAGATCATGACCTGAGCCGAAGTCAGATGCTCAACCGACTGAGCCACCCCGGTGCCCCAGAGTCAGAACTTTTTTAATTTCTGAGAGGTATCCCAGAATCTTTACCAAGACTTTGCAAATAGCTGCTAATGTCTGTTATTCTTCACTTGTTAGCAATTTTGTTTAACCTGATATACTCAGAAATGATTGGGAAAATTGAAACATTAATTTCAGTACATCTCTTACAGTACAGACTTTTAAAATATCAAATATATTTATCTTAAGCTTTTGTCAAAACTTAGAAGTTGTAGATTTAGCTCATTCACTTAAAGTACTTGCCATATACCTTTATTGGCCTATTAGTCCTTTTTATCAAGTCTTTCAGCCAAAAGACTTTCTGCCAGTTCAAAAATGCATTAATATTTCTTTTTTGAATATTATGAACACCAATGAGAAATAATTTATAGCACACATCTTGTATGGTTGATTATTGAAAGTCATTACATCAAGATTAAGATGGTATAGTACAAAATAACTATAAAACAAGTGTATTTCATTCATTTATTATATAGCAGTATAATATATAGCTGAGATTATCAGTTTTTATGAAGTAAGGAGTATGAAAGAAGGCATATTACTTTGGTAAGAATGTATGTATGCATGTATTAAGTTCTGGTGTTGGGCTTTTAGAAATAATTAGATAAATATATGTAAATAATAAATACATTAATTTTGTCAGACATAATGATCAAACTTTTGACATAGTGAAAGATAAAGATACATATTGCTAAAAATAAATTGGTTTGGTGGCTAATAATTTTTCCCTTGATACTAAGATATAGAAAATATCCATTTTATAAAATATAATAATAGGATTAAGTATAATAGGAATAAATGTATTATAAATTTGATAAAATTATATAGTACCTTATTAAAAGATAGACCTTTTAGGGGCACCTAGGTGGGTCAGTCGGTTAAGCGTCCAACTTTGGCTCAGATTATGATGTCTCAGTTCGTGGGTTTGAGCCCTGCATTGGGCTCTGTGCTGATAGGTCAGAGCCTGGAGCCTGCTTTAGATTCTGTGTCTCCCTCTCTCTCTGCCCCTCCCCTGCTCATGCTCTGTCTCTCTCTCCCTCAAAAATAAATGAACATTAAAAAAAAATTAAACCCCTTGAGACTAAGATATAGAAAATATCCATTTTATAAAATATAATTGTAGGATTAACCATAATAGGAATAAATGTATTATAAATTTTATAAAATTATATAATAACTTATTAAAAGATAGATTTTTTTTTTAAATTTTTTTCAACGTTTATTTATTTTTGGGACAGAGAGAGACAGAGCATGAACGGGGGAGGGGCAGAGAGAGAGGGAGACACAGAATCAGAAACAGGCTCCAGGCTCTGAGCCATCAGCCCAGAGCCTGACGCGGAGCTCGAACTCACAGACCGCGAGATAGTGACCTGGCTGAAGTCGGACGCTTAACCGACTGCGCCACCCAGGCGCCCCTTAAAAGATAGATCTTTTAGGGGCGCCTGGGTGGTTCAGTCGGTTAAGCGTCCCACTTTGGCTAGGGTTATGATCTCACAATTCGTGGGTTCAAGCCCTACGTTGGGCTCTGTGCTGACAGGTCAGAGCCTGGAGCCTGCTTTAAATTCTGCGTCTCCCTCTCTCTCTGCCCCTCCTCTGCTTGAGTTCTTTCTCTCAAAAATAAATGAACATTAAAAAAAAATTAAAAGATAGACCTTTTATTTGATTGAAAATCATGTTAAATTTTTACATGTGTGCTTTATCCAGTATATCCAGAAATATTTAGTCATTTGGGGAAGTACTCAGTTATATTTAAAACAATCAGTATCATTAACTGTTTTCTGCTTCCAGCTGTTTGAAGATTGCTTTCTTTCTAGTAGACATTCTGACTATTGAGAGTAACTGAAAAGATAGATTTCTCATTAAATATGTGAGGGATAAAATCCATTTTCAGTGCGTGGTTCTTTTGCCTTTTTGTGGTGTCTCCCTCAAGACAGGCCAGCTCCCACTGATTCACTCTCTCCTGTGTCTGAATTCAGAGCCCAGATACCCTCATTCTGGTGCCTGTACACTTTACTTGTAAGAAGATTATGTGAAAGATAGGGCAAGGTAAGCCTTACCAAATCCAATAAAATCCCAAAGGTTTTGTTGGGACAATGCATTATAGTAAAATTCAGGATAGGTGATATGATGTCTTGCTTTTATAAAATAGGTCTTGTGAAAAAGGAGATAGAGAATCAATCTGCATGAGTGGATTAGTCTTTGGAGAACCACACCAGGTCATAGTAGATCAATTTTAGGAAACAGAGAAATGGAAGGTAAATATAGGGAAATTGATTCCCTTAAAACTATAAATGCATTTGTATTCCTTGTACACATATGTCTCAACTGTATCTGTCAGTCATAGGGCTCTAAGAGCAAGTGTTCTAAGAGACCGGAAATGGAGTTGCTAGTCTCTCAAGAATTAGTTAGAAATTAGCAGTTACTAATTAGTAGTTAGTGTTAACTGCCATACTGTGTTGAATGAAGAGCAGAATCAAGGAGGGGACATAGACCCCACATTTCTATGGGAGGAGTATCAAAGAATCTGTGGCTAACTTTAATCCGACCTGCCTGCTATGTGCCAAACATTCTGTTAGGTCGTTGTAGTAAAATCATGCACAAAACAGACATAACAGTTTGCCTAACGAAGCATATGGTCTAATGGAGGAGGTAAACCTTAAACAAGTAATAACACTGTGTGATAAGCACTGTGATAGAGTACAAGGGAATGATAGGAGGGGTCCCTAACCTAGACAGAACTGGAGTAAAGCACAACTCCCAAAGAAAGTAGCCTGAGAACTCTATTATGTTGAGTTAATGCTGTTTAACTTTGTCCTTTAATTTTCTAGAAGTCTTCTTACATGGTGATAATACAGCTTTGATTTTTGAAAGCATATTTCTCACTTATGCTTGACTTAAAGCAAACCAGCGACAGATTTCCAGTGATTGTAAATTTGAATTTGTGGGAGGATGGTCTAAATCTGAGGGAAAATGGACATTATTTGGTTCTTGGAATAAGACTGAGGAGAACCAGTTTCTAGGACCCAGCAGTGGCAACCTCCCCTGGAAAACCCTTTGGAAAAGTGGCCTCATATTAAAGGAATTTGCTTGAACTGTATTTGGCAGTATCCCAAGTCTGCCCATGTGGCTTATATTTTTCTGTTGATGAATTTTCTTTCTCTGAAAAGGAAGGGAAAAAAAAAAGACTACCTAGGGACAATGCCTGTCTGTACACAGCAGTATTTTTCTTTTAGGTTAATAAAAACTATTCCTGTAATTCTTAGCATATGCATATGGGGTCTCTCAGTTTTCTTTAATATTAGAAAAGGAAATGGGATTAATTGGTTAAATGCTTTGATCACTAATTTTGGGCTTAGATAAAATAGTCTGCAAGAATACTTCCAAAGAAAGTAAAGATTAGCAAAAGGAAAGACTTCTGGATAAAGGCCCAGAGTTAAGACTGTGGGATTTACTTTATTAGCAATTTGAAAGGAACCCGAAAACAAAGCTTCAACTAAGAACTGCTTGCTATCCAAGAATGCTGTTTATCAGAGAAACAAGAATGAGGAATTATATGTTAGTCCATTTATAGCAACAACAATGGATTAATAGAGGTTGTTACATTAATGCAGAGATTCCCCAAAGACTTTGGATATGGGATGGTGAGCTCAAGTGTAACATGTAACATTGGAGCAAATCTTAAAGGCCTGAACAAAGTGTTACATGTGTAGAAGCAGTTGAATTCTTCTCTATCGGTTTTTCATTGCTGCTGCTTGTTCTTAGTGCTTTGACTTCTTGCATCAAAAGCAGTGGCATGAATCTAAGTGCACTTCCATCACTGAGTGTCTCTATTATTTCCGTTCTTGGATCCTACTGCAATTGTCAGTTTATACTGGCTCTGGATAGGCCTCTCATTCCATAGACATCAAGTAACTCAAGGATTTTTTTCCCTTGCCTTGCCAATAAATGTCTGATAGGATAATATGTATTTTCCCTTAAAAAGTGAGAAGAAAAGTGCTTTTTCCCCTTTACTGTTTTGCTATTTATAATTTTGGAAGGAAACTTGAGATACCAGCCTCAATGTGAGACTAGGTAGTTATTCTATTCTGATAGACTTTGCTAATTCAAACAGGGTAAATAAGATGGATGCTTGGCAAGTAATTGGTGCTAGTTTGTTTTTATGAATAGCAGTTTACTCTTCTATGGCCATTTCTCCATTTCTCCTCATTTTAACTTCTGCTTCTTAGCTCTGGGGATTTTTAATTTTCCTCCCGATAATATCCTATTCAAAGAGTTTTAGTGCATCCAGTAGATATTTCTGGTGTCTTTGGTACTGCTGTCTTTACTGCAAGGGAGTTTAGAGGAAGCAAATATTTTCTAAAGGACTGAACCCAAGGTAGATAAGGGTGATTGGTTTTTTCCCTTGCAGAGTTAAATTGTAAAATTTGTTGTGTCTTTTCTGTTCACCATATAGTATATTGGAATAATAGTAGTACAGACTAAGAAAAGACCTGGCTATACTAACTACTTTATTTCCTTAACTCCCATTATCAGAGAAAACCTTTCATATCTTCTACAATCTTCCTAAATTTATTCACTTGAATATTGAACAGCTTTACAAATGCAAGCATGGGTCACTTGTGTTTTATCTAAGACTTGATTCTTTTTTTTTAAACTATGTATGTATGTATGTATTTAGAGCAAGCACAAGAGGGGGAGGAGCAGAGAGAGAGGGAGAGAATCCCAAGCAGGCTCCACACTGTTAGCACGGAGACTAATGTGGGGCCTGAACCCATGAACTGTGGGATCATGACCTGAGACAAAATCAAGAGTCAGACACTCAACCGACTGAGCTACATAGGCGCCCCTATCTAAAATTTTATTCTTGATAGAAGTTTTACAAATAATGATTTTATACTTTTTGTAATAATCCTATAAATATTTAAAAATGGTTATATTTTTCTCTTTGTGCTTCCTCTACTGCATTCTTTTAAAACTTATCCTTTAATGGTTTCCCTTTAAAACATTAAATCCTCTTTGATGTTCTTTTAAGACTCTTTTTTTTATGTTTATTTATTTTGAGAGAGAGCCTGTGGGCAAGCCAGGGAGGGCCACAGAGAGAGGGAGAGAGAGAGAGTGCCTGAAGGTTCATCAATCCCATGAACCTGTGAGGTCATGACCTGAGCTGAAATTAAGAGTCAGATGCCTAACCGGCTGAGCTACTGAGGTGCCCCTGTTCTTTTATGACCCTTTAAAAACCTCTGTATAATCAGTTTAAATGTTATTATACCAAAGTTAATTTGATTGAAAATATATGGGACTTTACTATAATAACTGTCAGATTATTTTGACCTGAGCAAAAGCATATTCCGTCCTCTGACATAACCTAATTAGAGAAAAATCCATCATGTGCATGGTAGTGGGAATGTGAACACTAGCAGCTGGGAGATCTTGGGGCCCATCTTAGAAATCTGCCCGCCACACATTTTCCCTCCTCAGGAGAATTGACTAGAAATAGAACTTTAAGTATTATCTACAATAAACAAAGCAAATTCGCAAGAGTATCATCGCAGAACAAAATCAACTAGTTACACCAAGAAAAATATTACTCATGTTAGTAATATTAGGATATTATGTGATAATAAAAAAGAAAAACCTTACTTTTGGAAGTAGCTGGCTAGAGGAAATAGGAAATCTACCTTGTTCTTCTGGCCTCAATTAAAAAGTTTTTTTTACTTCTATGTTAGAATTGGTAATCAGTCACAAGGATGTCACTTTTCCTTTGGCCCTTGCACCTTCCACCGAGTCCTTCTCATCTACAGGCTCTGTCTCATTGTAGTTTTATTTCTGAGTAAGACAGACTGAAGCCCTTAAACCACTTTATTTTCTTTTCTCTTAAAGCTAGTGTATTCTTTTTTTTTTAATTTTTTAATGTTTATTTATTTTTGAGAGAGAGAGAGACACAGAGTGTGAGCAGGAGAAGGTCAGAGAGAAAGGGAGACACAGAATCTGAAGCAGGCTCCAGGCTCTAAACTATCAGCACAGAGCCCTATGTGGGGCTTGAACTCCCCAACGGTGAGATCAGACCTGAGCTGAAGTTGAATGCTCAACCGACTGAGCCACCTAGGTGCCCCAAAGCTAGTGTATTCTTAACAATCATGGTTCTTCCTCAGACCTAGTGGCTCTGGTTCCCCCCTTATTTCTCAAATCCTTTGCTGTCATTAAGATCTGTGGCTCCCATATTAACACTGAGATCTCACACTGCTCATATCTTGGGCCCCCAGTATTCCACGTCCTTGAACGGGGCATTGGCTCTGATTCTTGCAGTACTTTCCTAGGGACTTTCCCCCTAAATTTTGATTTCTTCTATTTGTTCCTTGGTCTTGTCATTTTCAGAAGAACCCCCCACCCTCCACCAAAGTGTGTACATGGGCCACATAGCTCCTGAGTGTTCTCCAGTCCAGTTTTGGCACTAGTGTGTTAGCCACCGTTGGGTCAGCTGGTGCCATAGTCCTATCTGAACTACCTTCTTTTCTCCTTACCTACATTCTCTCTAAAAACTCCCTATTTCCTTCTTTTCTTTCTGTAAGAAAAGCAGGATTCCTGATTTTAAGAATTCATAATCTGGTAGGACAGACATAAGAAAGTGAAAAACTATATGACAAATATGATAAGTGTTATGATAGAGAAAAATGGCCAGGTTCTATGGGATTGCAGAGAGGTTCCAACTCAGCTTGAATGTGGGTCAGGAAATAGTTTCAAGAGAAGGTAACACTTGAACTGCCTCTGATAAGCAATTAGAAGCTAGCCTGGCCATGAAGAGGAGCTGGAGGGATTGGAGGGATGCCTAAATGAATTCCTAAAAGACCATCCAGAGTTGAAAACTGGATAGTTCTCAGGCTGAATTAATTGATCAAATGCCAGAAGCAAAGATGGGACTAAAAAGGGAGATAGATCAGACATTCAGCTGAAGCTAAGGCAAAGGGAACCTCAACAATTACTCCAAGGTGGGGAACAAAGGAGAATCCCTCAGCCTTCACTGTGTCTTAGAGTGAAAAAAACTTTTTTTTTGAACCCTGGAGAATGCCAGCATTTAATGAAGAGGACTGAGTGGCCAGAAGGTGACAGCATGGGGGTAAACTAGACCACAAGACAGTGATACTGACACTTTACTCACTAATGAATAACGGAAAGCAGTTTATAGGTGGATAACTAGGAGCTGAAAGTTTCTTCAGAGTGAAGAAAAAAAGTGTGCTCATCTGATAATAGTGTAGAGGGGTGGGAATGGGAGACAGGAGAAATATGAAGTAGCTTTAATGAGTAATCTAAGAATAGCCAATAGAAGACACTTAAGGAAGTCATGTTGAGTTGTGAGGACCTAGCTGACACTGGAGAGACTGTGAGTTCTTTTTTTATTATTCGTTTTATCTTTAAATTCCACAATAGTTGACATAGAGTGTTGTATTAGTATCAGGTGTACAATATAGTGATTTAACAATTCTGTATATTACTCTTATTGTGCTTATTGTGATGTATACTCTTAATCCCTGTCAACTATTTCACACCCGCCCCCCTTCCCTCTGGTAACTATCAGTTTGTTCTCTATAGTCAAGTGTGTTTCTTGGTTTGTCTCTCTTGTTTTTTCCCTTTGCTCATTTTTTTTTTAGTTTGTTTCTTAAATTCCACGTGTGAGTAAAGTCATATGGTATTTGTCTTTCTCTGACTAACTTCACTTAGCATTATACTCTCTAGCTCCATCCATCTCATTGCAAATGACAAGATTTCATTATTTTTTATGTCTGAATAATATTTCATCATATATATGTGCCACATCTTTTTTTAATCAATTTATCGATTGATGGGAAACCTGAGGTTTTAATGGATCTAACACACCTGATTGAATGCCCTTTTCAAACATTATTCAAACATGCCTATTGACAGGCAGTAGGGCCTGAGGAAAAGAAAGGCAAATGGATTGATTTAGATTTGAAGGTTTTCAGAAGTGGTGTGATGGAAAGAGAAGAAAGCATGAGAGTTAAGACTAGTTGGTGGAATGGATAAAACCTAGCTGTATTAAGAAGGAAATTCAGTCACGGAGCACCTGGGTGGCTCAGCCGGTTAAGCAGTTAAGCGTCTGGCTTGGGTTCAGGTAATGATCTTGTAGTTCGTGAGTTTGAGATCTGCATCGGGCTTTGTGCTGACAGCTTGGAGCCTGGAACCTGCTTTGGATTCTGTGTCTCCCTCTCTCTCTGCACCTCCCCGCCTCAAAAATAAACAAACATTAAAAAAAAAAAAAGGAAATTCAGTCAGGATCGACTGATAATTTGAAGGAAAAAAAAAGCAGGTGTCAAAAGACAGGAGACCTTAACAAGGTCAAAGTGTAGTAACAGCAAAAGTGTGACATTTGGAAAAGTATGAAGTGAGACATTAAATCCTCATGTCACAGAGTATACTGAAATTTTAGATAGATTTTTTTTAGAAAAAAGGGTAACAGAGAAAAGTAATTGATAAGACAGGATTTTGTATGCTTAAAGCAAATGTTAAGAAATCTGAAAGGAGAAAAATCCACTTGTTTCACCACATACAAATGGGAAACTACAACAAACAAAAGTCTAAAATAAATAATTAGGAAAATAATTTCCACAAGTACTATGAACAGAGGACATGAAAATGAAAATACTTCCAAGGTAAAATTCCTTAAAGATGTACTCGAGGTTGGTATTCCTCCAGCAGCCGAGAATAATTATAGCTTCTTTCTACATATCCAGTGTCAGTTTTGTCATGTTCCTCAGAGGTGACAGCAGCAGTCTGGCTGCGTCCTGTCTCTACTTCATGGCGCTTCAGTCTCCAATTAAAAGGGTGGGGACTACATTTAAAAAAAGGGGAGGCACCTGGTGGCTCAATAGGTTAAGCATCCGACGTCAGCTCAGGTCATGATCTCATGGTCTGTGAGTTCGAGCCCATGTCAGGCTGTGTGCTGACAGCTCAGAGCCTGGAGCCTGCTTCAGATTCTATGTCTCCCTCTCTGTCTCTGCCCCTCCCCTGCTCTCTCTCTCTCTCTCTCTCTCTCTCTCTCAAAAATAAACATTAAAAAAATAAATAAAAGGGTGGGGACCCAGCATGGAGTGTTGGAGCCTGGGCAGGGTTAAGAACACCCACATAGAAGGGCAGTCTGAGTCAGGGTGTGAGAGCCAAGCAAGGTGAAGGGAGAGTCCTTGTAGGAGGGTGGTCCAGTGCTGGGTGTCAGAGCCCCAGTGGATGGAGAGGGCACCTGTGTAGGAGGGCTGCCTACTTCAGATATTGGAGCTTTAGTGAAGTGAGCAGGGTGTCTGCATGGGAAGGGAGATAGGATTGGTTTCATACAAGAGGACTGGTCAAATAAGTAAATAAATTAAGCATAATGGGAGCTAGGTTTTTCACGATAGGAGAAAGTTGTTGTAAGTGTGAAAACTGAAGGGAGAACACTAGAATGAGCCCTTAGGTGTTGAATTGGAATTGAGGGTGTTAGTGTGACCATATGGTTTTCAGTGTATAGATAGATGAGATGGATAGGTATAGAAATGTATATATTATGTATGTATTATATATACACATAGGTATAGAAATATATATGTGTATAATACTCATATACATGTGTATACACATACATGTATGAAGTATGTATGTACATACATATATTCTTTTTCTGTCCATTGAGTTGTCCTAGGAGCAGCAATACCCCAGTAACAATGAGCACATCTAGCACTCAGATATGAGTACTGTTTCCATCAAAAGGAACCAGAGTTCCTTAGAGAAATTACTGATTCCAGGGCTGTGCCAGGATAATTAAAAGATGAGCTGAGGACATCTGTACCAGAAAGTAAGGAAGTGCTCAAAGAATGTCCTTGTGGCAAAAGGACAAAACAGCTAGCTTGAAGGGGTTCCCTCTGGCTAAATCTGGGACATTTTGAGCATCAAATAAATATTTGCTACCGATTAAAACCTATTGAGTAAAGTAATGAACAGGAGCCCACATTGATATCAATAAATAAATGAATAAATTGAAAAGTGGACAGAGAAATGGGGAGTTTTGAAGAATCATCCCATAAAATGCTTGTTAATTACAAAGGGAAGAGAGAGTAACTTTGCAGTGAAGAAGCCTGGAAGATATCACCTTAATCAAGTGATCAGAGTGAACATCACCAATAATGGGACAGACCAGGAACAGTGCCACCTGATAGGATGCAGTGAGAAGAAGCCAATGTCACTTCTGTGATATTCTTGCAGTATATGTATAATCTGAATCTAGTCATGAGGAAATGCCACACAAACCCAAATTGAGGGACATTCTACAAAAATACTGACTTGTAACTTTAAAAGTATTGAGGTCATGACAGTCATCAAAAGACTGAGGAAATGTTCCACATCGAGGAGGACTAAAGAATCATGATAACTAAGTACAACATAGGACTTTGAACTGGACTTTTGTTATGCAGGACATCATTGGGACAAATGGTATAATATGAATGGTGTCTGAGAATCAGATGGTAGTAATGTGTTAGTATTAGTTTTTTTATTATACTTATGTAGGAGAATATTTTGTTTGTAGGAAATGCACTAAATTATTGATAGTGATGAGATATCATGTTGGCTACTTGACTCTCAAATAGTTAAATTTTTAATATACTTAGAATTCCTCTAAGCATTTACTGAAGGAAAGTAATATTAATCCATGCCTTCTTAATACTGCCCTCCCTTGAATTCCCTTGGCTTTAGAAACACTGGTGGTCTTTTAAATTGTTTTCTTTTCTTGTCTTTACTTTTTCTTTCTTTCTTTCTTTCTTTCTTTCTTTCTTTCTTTCTTTCTTTCTCTTTCTTTCTTTCTTTCTCTTTCTCTCTTTATTTTCTTTCATTTCCTTTTCTTCCTTTTCTTTCATTTCCTTTTCTTCCTTTCCTTTCCTTTTTTCTTTTCTTCCCTCTCTCCCTCCCTTCCTTCCTCTCTCCCTTGCCTTCCCCCTTCCCTTTCTTCCCTCCTTCCTTCCAGGACTCTTAGTCATCCTATTCTTTCATTGTGGGTACTAACTTGGAATGCTTTCCCCTTGGCCTTCTTTCTTCTTTAGCAAGCTATTCTCTTTTTCTTTTCTTTTCTTTTTCAAATTGATCTAGTTTTTTTTTCTTTTTTTTAATTATAATTTTATTTATTTATTTTTTAATTTACATCCAAATTAGTCAGCATATAGTGCAATAATGATTTCAGGAGTAGATTCCAGTGATTCATCCCCTACATATAGCATCCAGTGCTCATCCCATATTCTACTCTTTTCAACTGTAGGCATATGATTCCTAACTCTGTACCTTTATCCTAGGTATTTCTTGATTAGACCTACATTTTACCTGAACTTAGGTTTCTTAAGCACTTTGTTTTCCCATTAGCTCAGATCTGCTGATATGACTCCACTTTGCACTGACTTCCAGGACTCACTAGTGCATACTCACAATTTGTGAAAAACATGGGGTCTAATTTTCTTATTTCAAAAGATATTAAAATGAGCTTCTGTAACGGAAGAGAGGATTCCTATAGAAAATAGTAGAGTGTTTGCCTCCTCCACTGGGTCAGGAGCAGGGTCATGAACTAATTTCCAAAAGAAAATTGAAGCCTAGTTATAATAGAGGGTTGCATGTTAGAATATGAATTCTATTTTGATATGAAATAAACTTCATTAGGGATTTATCTGAGGCAACATGAAGAATTAAGAATATTATCTCATAAGTCTCTTTTGAGAGTGTAGTATATACAATGTTAGAGGTTATGAGAAAAGTTTGAAGTATGTACATGAGAAAATGACCCACATTTTGAAATTATCTTAGTTCTTACATGAACTAGACACAAAAGCATGAGTATTTTTAGTTTCCATATTTAATATACTTTGGATAAAAATGAAATATTCTAAATAAACTGATCAACAAAAACATGGGTGGAGAAGTGTTTATTGAAATTCCATTTATTTAAAAATATCATTGATAAATAACCTTCTGGTCTAAAGTTTTCATTTGTATATATGTGACTATATGTATATGTTGAGGATTAATGTTTTATATTCAACTCTATCCCAGCAAGTATGAGTCATGCCCTGCTGATTTTTGGGTATCTCATTAGTTTTCTGACCAAGGAGATATTACATGAAGTTTTGCAAATTATTCTCCCAAAATGCTTGATTTGGTGGGACATTACAGATGCTTCATTTATTGAGCTCTCTGTAAGAGTAAGGACTTTAGCCACTAATGAATCTCTGCTCAGTACAAGAGATTACAGGTGGTTAAATGAATCTCCCAGTGAAATCGTGCTCATATCTTTGTATAATAAACCTTGGCATTTAATTTATGTAAATTTTAGTATCATTCGTTGTCCCTCTTGTTTTTGTTTTTGTTTTTTTTTAAGATACTATTTCCTGAGACTAGTGGTGCTTGGAAAACCTTGGATAACTAACAAGTTCCCAAGAAATATTACTTAATGATATATTGCCAAGAACATTTTAGATAATTCAACAATTTGGACTTCTTTAAAAAGTCCAAAAATATTTCATTTTAATTTTAGAATAATTCATTGAGATCTTGTTGATTGCATAGTTGGATATGACAGGGATCCAAAAAAAATATGTTACTAATACAGAGCTTATTCTTATTTTGGAGAAACAAAATAAATTCATGTGAAATAGCAAAAAAAAAAAGAAAAAAAGAAAAGAAAAGAAAAAAAAAGAAAACCCAGGAAAGGATATAATTTAGTGCCAACTTGGCAAATTAATGTTTTCGTTGAGTCAGACAATCATCAGTAATCTGCCTTTAGCACTTACTATCACACTATAACTTTTGGTTATTTAATAAGTCAGTGTAAATCTGGGCTTATTTCATGTTTTCTGTACTTTAAGAATTTTGGTTATAGAAGACTTATTTTTTCAGTACTATCATCAGCACGTATTGTTGGACATATACTATGTGCTAGCATAAAGACATTGGAGTTACTAATGTGAGAAAAATAGAGTTTGTACTTAAGGAACTCATTGCATTGTGTGTATATGTATATTGGGGGTGGTGGTGGCAAGGAGGAGACATAGTAAATGTGAAAAAATAAGATCGTTTCAGATACTTGGAAGTATTGTGAAGATGATCAAAATGTTAGCGTGGAGGTACTTTAATTGCTGTTATCAGAAAAGACCTGTTTGAGGAACTCAGCTGAGAGTTGAGGCCTGAATGATTAGAGGAGTTAAGTAGTTGGCTAAATACATAGTTTGGAGCTCAAGGAAGTGGTCTAGGTTGAAGACAGAAGTCTGAGAGTCATCATTATGAACATACTATTTAATGTCACATCAAACACAGTTGAGAAGTCAAGTAAGATGAGAATTGAGCATTGACCTTTGCCTGCAGTCAGATGTGAGTTGTTAGTGACTTTGGTAAGAGTTGTTTTGGTGGAGAAGTGAGGGAAAAAAAGGCTTATTAGTAGATTGAAGACAGAATGGGAGGTAAGAAAATAGAGACAGTAAGAATACATCAGTCTTGGAAGATGGCGGCGTAGGAGGACGCTGGGCTCACCGCGCATCCTGCTGATCACTTAGATTCCACCTACACCTGCCTAAATAACCCAGAAAACCGCCAGAACATTAGCAGAATGGAGTCTCTGGAGCCAAGCACAGATGAGAGGCCCATGGAAGAGGGGTAGGAAGGGCGGAAAAGCGGCGCGATACACAGACTTGCGGGAGGGAGCCGGGGCGGAGGGGCAGCCCGCCGGCCAAGCAGAGCCCCCGAGTCTGGCTGGCAAAAGCGGAGGAGCCAGACGGAGTGTGTTCTGACAGCAAGAGGGACTTAACATCTGGAAGGTTATAAGCTAACAGCTCTGCTTGGAAAGCGGGAAGGCTGGAGGACAAAGGGAGGGAGAGTTGTTGAGCCCCGGACAACAGAGCCCAGATTGGTGGGGAATAAAGGCGCTCAACAGCGCCATCTCCCTCGCCCATCCCCCAGCCAAAATCCCAAAGGGAACCAGTTCCTGCCAGGGAACTTGCTTGCACCACGCAAACACCCAATGCTGTGCTTCTGCAGATCCATCCCTCAGGCGGTCTGACTCCCTCCGGTGCCGCCGCAGGGCCCCTCCCGAAGCCGATCTCCAAAGAAAAAGCCAGCTGAGCCTGCCCCTCCCGCCCCTGTGCACCTTGCCGATCCATCCCAACTAATATGCCAGATCCCCAGCACCACAAGTCTGGCAGTGTGCAAGTAGCCCAGATGAGCCACGCCACCCCACAGTGAATCCCGCCCCTAGGAGAGGGGAAGAGAAGGCACACAACAGTGTGACTGTGGCCCCAGCGGTGGGCTGGGGGCAGACATCAGGTCTGACTGTGGCCGCCCCCACCAACGCAAGTTATTCAAGACAGCACAGGGAAAGTGCCCTGCAGTTCTGCACCACTCCAGGGACTATCCAAAATGACAAAACTGAAGAATTCCCCTCAAAAAACCGTCCAGGAAATAACAGCAGCTAACGAACTGATCGAAAACGATTTAAACAATATAACAGAAAGTGAATTTAGAATAATAGTCATAAAATTAATCGCTGGGCTTGAAAACAGTATAAAGGACAGCAGAGAATCTATTGCTACAGAGATCAAGAGACTAAGGAGCAGCCAGGAGGAGCTAAAAAATCCTATCAATGAGCTGCAAAATAAAATGGAGACAACCATGGCTCGGATTGAAGAGGCAGAGGAGAGAATAGGTGAACTAGAAGATAAAATTATGGAAAAAGAAGAAGCTGAGAAAAAGAGAGATAAAAAAATCCAGGAGTATGAGGGGAAAATTAGAGAACTAAGTGATGCACTAAAGAGAAATAATATATGCATAATTGGTATTCCAGAGGAGGAAGAGAGAGGGAAAGGTGCTGAAGGTGTACTTGAAATAATAGCTGAGAACTTCCCGGATCTGGGGAAGGAAAAGGCATTGAAATCCAAGAGGCACAGAGAACTCCCTTCAGACGTAACTTGAATCGATCTTCTGCACAACATATCATAGTGAAACTGGCAAAATACAAGGATAAAGAGAAAATTCTGAAAGTAGCTAGAGATAAACGTGCTCTAACATATAAAGGGAGACCTATAAGACTCGTGACCGATCTCTCTACTGAAACTTGGAAGGCCAGAAAGGAATGGCAGGAGATCTTCAATGTGATGAACAGAAAAAAATATGCAGCCGAGAATCCTTTATCCAGCAAGTCTGTCATTTAGAATAGAAGGAGAGATAAAGGTCTTCCCAAACAAACAAAAATTGAAGGAATTCATCACCACTAAACTAGCCCTACAAGAGATCTTAAGGGGGATCCTGTGGGACAAAGTACCAGAGACATTGCTACAAGCATGAAACCTATGGACATCACAATGACTCTAAACCCATATCTTTCTATAAAAACACTGAATGTAAATGAACTAAATGCGCCAACCAAAAGACATAGGGTATTAGAATGGATAAAAAAAAAAGACCCATCTATTTGCTGTCTACAAGAGACTCATTTTAGACCTAAGGACACCTTTAGATTGAGAGTGAGGGGATGGAGAACTATTTATCATGCCACTGGAAGTCAAAAGAAAGCTGAAGTAACCATACTTACATCAGACAAACTAGACTTTAAATTAAAGGCTGTAACAAGAGATGAAGAAGGGCATTATATAATAATCACAGGGTCTATCCATCAGGAAAAGCTAACAATTATAAATGTCTATGCGCTGAATACAGGAGCCCCCAAATACATAAAACAATTACTCACAAACATAAGCAACCTTATTGATAAGAATGTGGTAATTGCAGGGGACTTTAACACTCCCCTTACAGAAATAGATAGATCATCTAGACACACGGTCAATAAAGAAACAAGGGCCCTAAATGATACATTGGATCAGATGGACTTGACAGATATATTTAGAACTCTGCATCCCAAAGCAACAGAATATACTTTCTTCTCGAGTGCACATGGAACATTCTCCAAGATAGATCACATACTGGGTCACAAAACAGCCCTTCATAAGTATACAAGAATTGAAATCATACCATGCATACTTTCAGACCACAATGCTATGAAGCTTGAAATCAACCACAAGAAAAAGTCTGGAAAACCGCCAAAAGAATGGAGGTTAAAGAACATCTTACTAACGAATGAGTGGGTCAACCAGGCAATTAGAGAAGAAATTAAAAAATATATGGAAACAAATGAAAATGAAAATACAACAATCCATACGCTTTGGGATGCAGTGAAGGCATTCCTGAGAGGAAAATTCATTGCAATCCAGGCCTATCTCAAGAAACAAGAAAAATCCCAAATACAAAATTTAACAGCACACCTAAAGGAACTAGAAGCAGAACAGCAAAGACAGCCTAAATCCAGCAGAACAAGAGAAATAATAAAGATCAGAGCAGAAAGAAACAATATAGAATCTAAAAAAACTGTAGAGCAGATCAACGAAAGAAGAGTTGGTTTTTGGAAACAATAAACAAAATTGATAAACCTCTAGCCAGGCTTCTCAAAAAGAAAAGGGAGATGACCCAAATAGATAAAATCATGAATGAAAATGGAATTATTACAACCAATCCCTCAGAGATACAAGCAATTATCAGGGAATACTATGAAAAATTATATGCCAACAAACTGGACAACCTGGAAGAAATGGACAAATTCCTAAACACCCACACTCTTCCAAAACTCAATCAGGAGGAAATAGAAAGCTTGAACAGACCCATAACCAGCGAAGAAATTGAATCAGTCATCAAAAATCTCCCAACAAATAAGAGTCCAGGACCAGATGGCTTCCCAGGGGAGTTCTACCAGACGTTTAAAGCAGAGATAATACCTATCCTTCTCAAGCTATTCCAAGAAATAGAAAGGGAAGGAAAACTGCCAGACTCATTCTATGAAGCCAGTATTACTTTGATTCCTAAACCAGACAGAGACCCAGTAAAAAAAGAGAACTACAGGCCAATATCCCTGATGAATATGGATGCAAAAATTCTCAATAAGATACTAGCAAATCGAATTCAACAGCATATAAAAAGAATTATTCACCATGATCAAGTGGGATTCATTCCTGGGATGCAGGGCTGGTTCAACATTCGCAAATCAATCAACGTGATACATCACATTAATAAAAGAAAAGATAAGAACCATATCCTGTCAATCGATGCAGAAAAGGCATTTGACAAAATTCAGCACCCTTTCTTAATAAAAACCCTCAAGAAAGTCAGGATAGAAGGAACATACTTAAAGATCATTAAAGCCACTTATGAAAAGCCCACAGCTAACATCATCCTCAGTGGGGAAAAACTGAGAGCTTTCTCCCTGAGATCAGGGACACGACAAGGATGTCCACTCTCACCGCTGTTGTTTAACATAGTGTTGGAAGTTCTAGCATCGGCAGTCAGACAACAAAAGGAAATCAAAGGCATCAAAATTGGCAAAGATGAAGTTAAGCTTTCACTTTTTGCAGATGACATGATATTATACATGGAAAATCCGATAGATTCCACCAAAAGTCTGCTAGAACTGATACATGAATTTAGCAAAGTTGCAGGATACAAAGTCAATGTACAGAAATCAGTTGCATTCTTATACACTAATAATGAAGCAACAGAAAGACAAATAAAGAAACTGATCCCATTCACAGTTGCACCAAGAAGTATAAAATACCTAGGAATAAATCTAACCAAAGATGTAAAAGATCTGTATGCTGAAAACTATAGAAAGCTTATGAAGGAAATTGAAGAAGATATAAAGAAATGGAAAAACATTCCATGCTCATGTATTGGAAGAATAAATATTGTCAAAATGTCAATACTACCCAAAGCTATCTACACATTCAATGCAATCCCTATCAAAATTGCACCAGCATTCTTCTCGAAGCTAGAACAAGCAATCCTAAAATTTGTATGGAACCACAAAAGGCCCCAAATAGCCAAAGTAATTTTGAAGAAGAAGACCAAAGCAGGAGGCATCACAATCCCAGACTTTAGCCTCTACTACAAAGCTGTCATCATCAAGACAGCATGGTATTGGCACAAAAACAGACACATAGACCAATGGAATAGAATAGAAACCCCAGAACTAGACCCACAAACATATGGCCAACTCATCTTTGACAAAGCAGGAAAGAACATCCAATGGAAAAAAGACAGCCTCTTTAACAAATGGTGCTGGGAGAACTGGCAGCAACATGCAGAAGGTTGAAACTAGACCACTTTCTCACACCATTCACAAAAATAAACTCAAAATGGATAAAGGACCTAAATGTGAGACAGGACACCATCAAAACCTTAGAGGAGAAAGCAGGAAAAGACCTCTCTGACCTCAGCCGTAGCAATCTCTTACTCGACACATCCCCAAAGGCAAGGGAATTAAAAGCAAAAGTGAATTACTGGGACCTTATGAAGATAAAAAGCTTCTGCACAGCAAAGGAAACAACCAACAAAACTAAAAGGCAACCAACGGAATGGGAAAAGATATTTGCCAATGACATATCGGACAAAGGGCTAGTATCCAAAATCTATAAAGAGCTCACCAAACTCCACACCCGAAAAACAAATAACCCAGTGAAGAAATGGGCAGAAAACATGAATAGAACTTCTCTAAAGAAGACATCCGGATGGCCAACAGGCACATGAAAAGATGCTCAACGTCGCTCCTCCTCAGGGAAATACAAATCAAAACCACACTCAGATATCAACTCACGCCAGTCAGAGTGGCCAAAATGAACAAATCAGGAGACTATAGATGTTGGAGAGGATGTGGAGAAACGGGAACCCTCTTACACTGTTGGTGGGAATGCAAATTGGTGCAGCCGCTCTGCAAAACAGTGTGGAGCTTCCTCAAAAAATTAAAAATAGACCTACCCTATGACCCAGCAATAGCACTGCTAGGAATTTATCCAAGGGATACAGGAGTACTGATGCATAGAGGCACTTGTACCCCAGTGTTTATAGCAGCACTCTCAACAATAGCCAAATTATGGAAAGAGCCTAAATGTCCATCAACTGATGAATGGATAAAGAAATTGTGGTTTATATACATAATGGAGTACTACGTGGCAATCAGAAAGAATTTAGCAACATGGATGGAACTGGAGATTGTTATGCTAAGTGAAATAAACCATACAGAGAAAGACAGATACCATATGTTTTCATTCTTATGTGGATCCTGAGAAACTTCACAGAAACCCGTGGGGGAGGGGAAGGGAAATAAAAAGGAAGTTAGAGGGGGAGAGCGCCAAAGCATAAGAGACTCTTAAAAACTGAGAACAAACTGAGGGTTGATGGGGGGTGGGAGGGAGGGAAGGGTGGGTGATGGGTATTGAAGAGGGCACCTTTTGGGATGAGCACTGGGTGTTGTATGGAAATCAATTTAACAATAAACTTCATATATTGAAAAAATTAAAAAAAATAAAAATAAAAAAATAAAGACAATTAGCTCTAAAAAAAATAAAAAAGAATACATCAATCTTTGAAGGGTTTTGCTCTGAAGAGAGGAGAGTAGAGGACAAAACCCAGTCTTTTCAGAAGATAGATAATATTAAGGCAGGTTGTTATGCAAGTAAGAATGATCCAGTAGAGAAAGTGATGGTATAGCATAGAGATGGGATAATTGTAGGAATGAAGCCCTTGAAAAGCTGTGATGGAGTAGAATCTAGAGTGCAGGTGAGAGGTTGGCCTTGGCAATAGGAAATTTCTTCCACTGTAACAGGAGGGAAGGCAGAAATTCAGAGCAACACAATGGATAAAATGTAGTCTTTTCAATAAATGGTGCTGGAACAACTGGACATCCACGTGCAAAAAGATGAATCTAGGCAGACTTTATATCTCTCACAAAAATTAACTTAAAATGGATCACAAACCTAAATGTAAAACATAAAACTATAAAATTCCTAGAAGATAACATAGGAGAAAATCTAGGTGACCTCAGTTATGGCAATGACTTTTTAGATACAACACCACAGGCACAATCCACTGAAAGAAATAATGGATGAGCTGTACTTCATTAAAATTTAAAATTTCTGCTTTCTTTTGCTTAAAAAATTTTTTAAAATGTTTATTTAATTTTGAGAGACAGAGTGCGAGCAGGGGAGGGGCAGAGAGAGAGAGAGGGAGACACAGAATCTGAAGCAGGCTCCAGGCTCTGAGCTGTCAGCACAGAGCTTGACATGGGGCTTAAGCTCATGGACTGCGAGATCATGACCTGAGCTGAAGTCGGACGCTCAACTGACTGAGCCATCCAAGCGCCCCATAAAATTTCTGCTTGCTGAAAGATACTGTCGGGGTGACTGGCTCAGTTGGTAGACTATGCAACTTTTGATCTTTGGGTGTGATTTTGAGCCCCACATTGGCAGTGAGTTTACTTAAAAAAAGACACTGTGATGAGAATGAAAAGACAAGCCACATATTTGGAAAAAATATTTGCAAGAGGTATATCTGACAAAGGACATTATCCCAAATATACAAATAACTCTTAAAAAATCAATCATAAGGAAACAACCCAATTTAAAAATGGGCCAAAGACCTTGACAGTCACCTCACCAAAGAAGATATATTAATGGCAAATAAGCATGTTAAGAGATACTCCACATTTCACGTCATCAGGGAAATACAAACTAAAACAATAGTGAGCTACCACTACACGTTTATTAGAATGACAAAATCTGGAACACTGACAACACCCAAGTACTGGTCAGGATATAGAGCAATAGGAACTCTCATTCATTTCCGGTGGGAAGGCAAAACAATACAGCTACTTTGGAAAACAGTTTGTGAGTTCTTAAAACCTCCTCTTATCATACAATCCAGTAATTGCATTACTGATATTTACCCAAAGGAATTAAAAACTTATGTCTGCACAAAAACCTGCACACAAAAGTTTTTAATAGCTTTATCATAATTGCCAGAACTTGGGAGCAACCAATATGTCCTTCAGTAGGTGGATGGGTAAACAAACTGTGGTATATTCAGACAATGGAATATTACTCAGTGTTAAAAAGAAATGAGCTATGAAGCCATGAAAAGACATGGAGGAACTTTTTACTAAGTGAAAGAAGCCAATCTGAAAAGATTGTAAACTGTATGATTTCAGCTATATGACATTTTAGACAAGGGAAAACTTCGGAAACAGTAAAAAGATCAGTGGTGGCTGGGGGCTTGAGAGGGAAGGATAAATAGGTAGAACAGAGAGGACATTCAGAGCCGTGAATCTACTCTGTATGATACTACGATTGTGACTACATATCACTGTAAATATGTCCAAACCCACAGAATGTACAACACTAAGAGTGAACCCTAATGGAAACCATGTACTCTGGGTGGTAATGATGTGTTAGTGTCCACTGTGGTGTGAAGGATGTTGTCGGTGGGGAGGGTGGGGGTGAGGAGGCCAGTAGTCATGTGGAGGGGAGGCAGGAAGTTTATGAGAAATCTCTATAACTTCTGCCTAATTTTGCTGTGAACGTAAAACTGCTAAAAAAAAATCTATTTTAAAAGATGCAGATGGGTTAGTGGAGTTTATATTAGAGAGATGAGGCAGTTTTCACCTTGTTAGATCTAAGAAGATTTGCTCATCAGCTGAGAGAGGGAGATGGGTGTAGGAGGTGAGGGGAAAAGAAAAAGTGTGAAATGGCCCTCTCAGAGACTGCTAAGTTGAATTTGCTAGGAAATCATAGTGGTAAATTTTACAGAAGAAGAGTGCCAATTTGGGGCACCTGGCTGATTTAGATGGATGAATGTATGGCTCTTGATCATGTGGTTGTGAGTTCAAGCCCTGTATTGCGTGTAGATATTACTCAAATAAATAAACTTAAAAAAAGTGCCAAATTGAGATTTCTGGCCATAAGTAGGAAGTGAATCTTAACGATGTTTTTAATTTTCTATAACAGTACTTTAACCAACCAATAGCAGGAGGGAAGTCTATTTCCTGGATTGTGGTCTTGAAATATCATTTTCTACTAGAAGAAAACAGGGATTCTTAAAGAAATGGCTCATGGGCCTTGGGCAGACCTTTTAGAGACAAAAAGGAACATTTTGTCATAACCAAGATCAAGGAAGCTGTCCAAAACTATAGTCATATCAAAAGGACTCAGGCCAACATGAAGAGTCTTCCACTGACTAAGTATGGGACAATTTTAGTATCAATAAAGAAAGTAACTGTGATGGATTAAAACACATCAAATATGTTTAAATCCATGAGTTTATTTTGGTCACACACACACACACACACACACACACACACACACACTTTAGTGGAAATTCTTGAAGGATTCTAGCAAATGGCCTCTTTATTTCAAAAACTGGTAAATAAAGGGGTGCATAGGTGGCTCAGTCAGTTAAGCATCCAACTCATTTATTTTTTTATTATTTTTTTAATGTTTATTTTTGAGAGAGACAGAGCGCGAGCAGGGGAGGGGCAGAGAGGGAGAGAGAAACACAGAATCTGAAGCAGGTTCTAGGCTCCAAGCTATCAGCACAGAGCCCGGTGTGGGGCTTGAACTTCCAAAAGAGAGCTCGTGACCTGAGCCAAAGGTGGATGCTTGACCACCTGAGCCACTCAGGCACCCCTAAGCATCCAACTCTTGATCTTGATCTTGCTCAGGTCATGATCTGACGGTTTGTGAGATTGAGCCCCGCATTGGGCTTGGCCCTGACAGTGCAGAATCTACTTGGGATTCTCTTTCCCTCACCCTCTGCCCCTTGTCCACTAGTGCACGCATGCACGTGCGCGCGCGCGCACACACACGCACTCTCTCTCTCTTTCTCTCTCTCTCTCAAAATAAATAAATAAACATTAAAATAAAACTGGTAAGTAAAGAGGAAGAATCCAGCTTTTTTATCAGCTTTACCATTGGGTAACCAAACAATAGGTGTGGTGAAATTTCTCTTTAAAGAAGAGTTTCAGCAAATGAGGAATGATTGACAGAATTGGAATATTCCATTGTAATCCCTAATGAATTAATGAATTTAGATATTAAGCATTAGCAGCTGTGGCAATCACACAAAACACTGCAAGATACTGTAACTGAACCAATGTGAGTTTGCTCGTTTGTGCATCAGAAACTGCACTGGGTTAGGTTATCTCACAAAGTACTTTATTTGCAGCAAATAAGGAGATCATGGGGAATGGCTTCCAAAGCCATGACTCCTGAGCAAGGGTGGTTGGGTTTCTTTTGTTTAGAGTTAGGATGAGTATTTAGACAGGGCTGCCTTGTCATCATTGTATGTAGAGGCAAGCATAAGGTCATGCATGTGCCTTAAGGAACCATGTCTATACATACATTGTGTGTTATGTAAATGGAGCTTGTGCCTCCTCCCTGGGCAGAGATTCTAGTATTAGAACAAGATAAAGGTAGTTGTTGGTCACTCTGGAGGTCATTCCAGGATCCATCCGCTCAGGTGTGAGTCGGGTTAAATCCACACTAGTCTGGGTAGTCTGGGCCGGCTGGTCAGGATAGGCTCTGTTGCTCAAGAGAAAGTTTTACTTCCCATTTGCCTCAGTTAAGAGATAAGCGGGAAAGAAGAGGTAAGGAAAAATAGAGGACAAATGTCAGTGAGTACAAGCAGGTGGACAGGAAGGATCAAGTCTTGAGGTCTAGCTGGTGATAATACTATGCATCTTCTGATAACACCCAACTATGAAGTGTCTTATAAAAAATGGACACGAATCTCATTAAGCCTTTAAATTCAATTACCAATTTCTCAAGAAATACAGAAGAAAGAGTAATTTGTTAATCTATACCATAGGAATTTAATCAGCAAAATTCAGATTATGGGAAACTTTAGAAGACAAATTGTGTCTAGAGATGGCTTTTCATTTGGATGATAGAACTATAAGTTAAAGAAAAGAGACCATAAAAGTTGGGACAGTTGGTACTCTTAGGAGGGGAGGAGGGTTTTGATTGGGAGAAACATGTGGAGGGTTTGTGGGATGCCTACAAGGCTCTCTCTGCTTAAATGCTATTATGTACAAGGGTGGTTGCCTTATAAAAATTCACTAAGCTGTACATTGGTTGTATCTGGCTCTCTGTATTTGAGTTACATTTAATAATACTAAAGTAAAGCTTTTAAATGAGATTAAGATATTGAACTTCATTTTTAATTTTAATTTTCAGTTAGTTGTTAAGTTTTCATAGGAAATGGGAGGCAGGAGAGGCAGTGTTCAAGACTTCAATTGAGTCTTAACAGAGTTGAAAACAGCAACTAAGACTGCAAATCAAAGAATTGTAACTTGGGTATTTGAACTTAAAAAAAAAAAAATCAAGTAAGTTTCACACAAAAGGAGTGCCCAGCATTCGTCAGTCACTCCAGCCAGTCAGTGACACCAGTCACTCCAATACAGGCTTTCATCTTCACACTGTGACTATGTAATCAAGTGGCGTGTATACTGAAAATGCCTGTTTACATATACTTCATCTTTTTCTAAGTGCTTTTACGTATATTATTTAATGAAAGCCTAAATAAATCTATGAGTGGAATTGATAATGCTATTTAATTCTCTGTATATAAAAGAGTGAATGCTTCTTTAACAAAATCTTAAGAATATATAATAAGAATGAACCTTTATTATTATAATCTACCTTTAATGTCAATACATTATTTAAGGTAATTTCTCCCTAATTTATAAGATTCCTAGCTTTTAAATGTGTAAGGAAATAATTTTCACTAGTTTGATAAAAATGGAGGTGTATCAAACAAATTTGAAAAAAATTTTAAATATTCATGGTAGTTTCACAAGTCTGAAGTAAATTAAAACTACCTTTTTTTTTTTTTTCTGTCAGGGGTCTCTTTATTAGTATCCATGACCAAGGGCATATTGCTTCAGTTCTTAATGCGTGGCCAGAAGATGTCATCAAGGTAAGTTATCCAATTTTTCTACTATGGCAAATTTGTTCTTTTTTCTATCCTGTAACATGCTGACAATTTTCATGATATCAGATAGCATTCACTAGCTTTTCTAGTGAATGTCACCTAATTTATATTCCTTTAATTTTTGCATACTGGATTAATTTTATCCTGATACCATTTAGAGACTAAGTTTCCCCATTATTTTTTATCTAAGTTCTTAGTATTTCTTTGTTTATTATAAATGATAAGTGTTGAATAAATGTTGAAGTTGCCTCTGAATTTCTTTAAGCAAAATCCTTTTTCACATTTGTTGGGTTTAATCATCCACTAAGAGGAACACAGGTAGACAAAAAATCCATTTCCTTTACCATTTCCTTTACCATTGTGACCTTAAGTAGCTCATCTGACTTTCCTCTGTGAGTGAGCTAATGAAAATAAAATAAGAATAGTATCCAGCATTTAGTAGCTTTCAGTGCGAGACACTACCTGGATTAACTTACAATGATCACAATAATTCAGTGAGGAAAGGAAAGGGGAGTGTGCTCCACAGTAGTGCAGGGTGGCAGTTGGAAGGTGCATGCAGGCCTCAGAGCCCTTGCTCTTGGACATGGACGCTGTCACCTTCCTTGTCTCAGGAATGTGAGAAGTACTTGTCCCTGCCTTGGCTCTTGTTCGTCTGTCCTTCCTTCCTTCCTTCCTTCCTTCCTTCCTTCCTTCCTTCCTTCCTTCCTTCCACGTGCCAAGCACTTTGTGCTATGTTTTTGGAGTAAGAATGAACAAACTGATACTTTTTAGGGGTGCCAGAGGCACTTCAGCTGTGACTTCTTTTTTTAAAATTAATTAATTATTTATTTTTATTATTATTCAAAAAAATTTACATCCAAGTTAGTTAGCATATAGTGCAACAATAATTTCAGGGGTAGATTCCTTGATGCCTCTTACCCATTTGGCCCATCCTCCCTCCCACAACCCCTCCAGCAACCCTCTGTTTGTTCTCCATATTTAAGAGTCTCTTATGTTTTGTCCCCCTCCTTGTTTTTATATTATTTTTGCTTCCCTTCCCTTGTGTTCATCTGTTCTGTGTCTTAAAGTCCTCTTATGAGTGAAGTCATATGATTTTTGTCTTTCTCTGACTAATTTCACTTAGCATAATACCTTCCAGATCCATCCACGTAGTTGCAAATGGCAAGATTTCATTCTTTTTGATTGCCGAGTAATACTCTGTTGTATATATATATACCACATCTTCTTTATCCATTCATCCATCATTGGACATTTGGGTTCTTTCCATACTTTGGCTATTGTCGATAATGTAGCTATGACTTCTGAAGCATCACCCCCTTACTGATCTTTTTTTTGAGCAGTCATGGCTAAAATTGATTCACTTTGCTCTTTGAGGCTTATACCAGGCAAACTTGTAAAGCAGAATGTTTTTCATGATTTACAGTCTTCCCAATTTTTTCACTTTTTTTTTTTAACCTAAGTTGCTTCCTTAGCTTTTCTCCCACAAGGTAAACTGCACTGTCCACAGATCCTGTCCTTAGGAACTACCCCCAAAATGTGTTAATTCTGTGAAGTATAAAATGTCTAAGAAGGACACTTACAATTTAACTGGAATCTAGAGAGATTTTAAGAATGAGTCAATATAGAAAATAGTTATAGTGTAGAGAGGGCTAATTAATATGGCTATTAATATTAATAATTAATATCCATATAATCATAACAGCTAGGCAATACAGTCACCTTTATGTTTTTCCTAGCTCATCTCTGAATATTTATCTTCATTAGTAGCCTACCTTTAGTCTTTCAACTCTTAATATTAGGCCCTCACTGACATTCTTGATCTTAACTACACCTACTATTATTTTAAAAGTCTAGCATAGTATCTGACACAGAATAGGCACTTAAATGGCAGCTGTTTATATGTAATAGAATATTGAAGAATAAGATGTCATCTCTACTGTATAGTTGAAGGCACACATAAAACAAAGGCAGTCAATTATTAGACAATATGTACGTAAACTGGTATAAATTGTAAATTCCATATTCATTCAGAGGATAATATCATTCAGAGAAGGCTGAAACAGTCAAATTGTTTTAGCAAAATTGGAACTTAGATTTAGCTTTGGATAATTACAAAGGGAAGAAGATCCTATCTTAGGAAGGGAAGAGATGCATGTAAGTATCTGGTTCAGGAAGAGAATGGTGTATTTTTGTGCAGTAAGTGAATTGGATGCCCTGAACAAAGCTAAGTGTTAATGTTGAAATGTAGTGGAATTCAGATTTCAAATTATTATGAAAGTTCTTGAAATTCAGAAAGAGGTGTTTAGACTTGAAATAATAGAATGTCATATTTATTTAAAAAAAATTTTTTTTTTCAACGTTTATTTATTTTTGGGACAGAGAGAGACAGAGCATGAACGGGGGAAGGGCAGAGAGAGAGGGAGACACAGAATCGGAAACAGGCTCCAGGCTCTGAGCCATCAGGCCAGAGCCCGACGCGGGGCTCGAACTCACAGACCGTGAGATCGTGACCTGGCTGAAGTCGGACGCTTAACCGACTGCGCCACCCAGGCGCCCCTAGAATGTCATATTTAAAGAAGGGGACTGGCTTTATGTAAGTAGTGCTTGAGGAAGGTGCATCAGAGAAGGAAGAAGAGGCAAGAGTGTTGCACCCAGGGTGACCATAGTAGAAAGGCCCTGGGGAAGGAAAAGAAGGAATGAAGACAAGAAATATGGTGAGGGTGTCTGTGTGTGTGCCAGAGAACCCCCGCATGTTTCATACAGAGTTACTGTCAGGTAATGCCTAGATAAAAATTGACAGAGTGGGATGAAGGTTGAATTTGTGAAATGCAGACATCACTGAGAGAATTGCAGTTGTCTTACTGAGATAATCCTGCTGTTGTGACTTCACTGTTGTATAGAAGACATCCAGCTGCTTGATTTTCCTTACGTGGGAGATAGAGTAGGTAAAAACAAAAGCCAAGGGAAGGTCAATATAATGATAAGCTGTGTAGATGGCAATTTTTTGTATTTCAGAGGGTTCCTTCACTATTAAGATCTACCCTTCAATGTTGAAATGTTTGCGAATTAATGCTCCAAATGTACATTTGTAACAAGGCACATAAGCAGCTAAAATAGCAAATGCCTCAAAACATTTTAAAAATTACTCAAATAGCTATCACCTTTATAAATGTCCATGGCATATTTATATAATAAAATTAATAGCTCAGGATGAGAGAAGAGCTTAGGGAATAAAATTTATGAAGAAAAAGAACATTTTTCTTTGACTTTATATGTAAGACATAGATTTAGTTTAATTTAGATGTGCTATAAAAAATAAATGGAAATACTATGTTATTTTCAACCTCTTCTTTCGAGAGAGAGGGTGCAAGTGAGCAAGGGGAGAGAGAGAGGGAGAGAAGTGGGACTCATGCTCACCCAAAGTGAGGCTCGAGCTCATCCACAGCAGGCCTCCAGCTCACCGGAAGCGGGACTCAGCTCATCCAATGCAGGACTCAAACTCACAAACCGTGATTTCATGACCTAAGGCAAAGTCAGATGCTTAACTGACTGAGCCACCCACGCATCTCTGGATGAAAATCACAAGTAGCAACTCCCTGGGTCTAAATATCTTTAATGAAACCTGGAAAGCATTATATACATTATTATTCAGATCATATCTAAGTTATATGACTATGTTGCTGTCCTAAAATATCTTCTGAAAATATGTAATTAAAAAAAAATTTTTTGGGAGAGGAGCAGAGAGAGAGGGAGACAAGAATCGGAAGCAGGCTCCAGGCTCCGAGCTGTCAGCACAGAGCCGGATATGGGGCTCGAACTCATGAGCTGTGAGATCATAACCTGAGCCAAAGTCGGATGCTTAAAGAACTGAGCCATCCAGGCGCCCATATTCTGAAAATATTTTTAAAATATATGCAGGCCAACTGGCTTTACCTGTTTAAAGGACACATTTATAAAAATATACATTATCAGCGATAGATAAAAGTACCTCTGTTTATAATAGTATGATAAATAGAACAATCTCAAATATGTGTTTGAAGTATTTGGACTTTGGAAATTTGGTTTTAATTTAAAAAGCAAAGTTACCATTTTCTGCAGTATTTGTTTATCTTTCTTATCTTAAATCAGAGCCAGCTAACCCAGTGATATCAAGTTGCCTTCTTCAAAACAGCATAACCTATTGACCCTTTGCGATTAGACATGGAAAATTTGACAAAGATCATGTCTTTATGGGATATGCAAAAATAATTTTCACCCACTTCTCAAATGTATTTATTTTTAGGGCAGTTCTTTAAGAGCTGCATAATATAGGTGAACAGAAATGTAAAAAGATCTCAAAGGTATATTTAAAAATTTTTTTCAGTTTATTTATTTATTTTGAGAGCACAAGTAGGGGAAGGGCAGAGAAAGGGGGAGAGTCTCAAGCAGACACTGTGCTGTCAGCATAGAGTCCTGTGTGGGGCTCGAACTCACAAAACTGGGATCATTATCTGAGCAGAGAAATCAGTCAGATGTTCAAATGATTGAGCCACCCAGGTGCCCCTCAAAAGTATATTTTAAAATATGTTCTGCACTATAGCATAGTGGAAAAACATTGTACTAGAGGTTAACATACCTGGTTTCTGGCTCTTTGGTATTAACCAGGTAAATACCTCAGGCAGATGATTTCAGTTCTCTGATCTTAATTTCCTAATCTATAATATAAGAGGGATGGACTAAATATATTCTAAATTCCCCTTCAAAAATACTATGACTCTGTAAAACTCTTGATGATAATAGTATTGATAGCTACAATTTTTTGAGGATTTGTAATATACTAGGAACTATGGTTAAGTACTTTGCATATCATTTTATTGAATCATAGATTTATTCAATTAACTAATGTTTATTCATTGTATACTATGTGCCAAATGCTGTGCTTGGTGCTGGTGCACAGTAGTGAACAAAACAGTGGGATCCTATTTTTATGCACCTCTTCTGTAAAGTATCTTTATTCTTCCCATTTTACAAATAAGAAACAGAAAATTTAATTTGTCCATTTATTTAAGGTCAAATGACTGACATTTTCCCAAGGCTCCATGGAAATAATGAGTATAGCAGTTTATAGAAAATCTAATAAATTGTGTCTCATGAGATTGGTTTTGCTTAAATTCATATAATGGCCATGAGTCACAGAACAAGGATGTTAGATGTGTTAATTTCACACAGATCTCAAATAAATTAGAAATAAAATCTCCTCATGATTAAAATGTATGACTCCTAGATATTCAAGGTGATTGGAAAGAAATACACAAAATTCATTGAGTCTAGTGGAAGATTACCAGGTAAAAGAAGTAGCAGACTGGACTTGGCATATTTCAAAAATGGTAGAACAATATCCAGTGGTTAGGTTGCTAAAGAGGATAGTTCAACATTGCTCTGAAAGTAGGATGTGTGAAAATTGCTGTGAAAATGGTGCCAAGATGCATAAAGTAAACATCAAAGCATTTGGAGGATACTTAGCAGTCATGCATTATTTAACTAGGGCACTCCCAAAATCATGCTTAAAGTGGATGGTACTGGTTTCAAAGCTTCTCTCAGTTTCACTTTGAGCTCCTAATTTCCTGTGTCTTCCCACTCACCACAAAAGTTATTTGACTCTTTATGTGCATATCATGTCTTCTCTCTTCACTAACCAATTAATCGTATATATGTATTTTTTAAAAAATAGTTTAAAAATACATACCAACTTTATTTCTTCCCTCCACTCTTCTACACTTAAGATCATATAAAATCTCTTACATGTATATTCAATTTATGTTTTTTGATAGCTTAATATTTCATTA